>NC_050600.1:1385211-1545211 GCF_013368585.1 Megalops cyprinoides | reverse complement strand
AGGTAGGTACACCGCCCAGACACTGCCAGCCAGACCCATTCCCCACAGGCTCTCCAGAGGCCTCAGACACCACTGTGGAAAACATGCTTCCCACTGGGTCTACCTCTGACCTGCAGCCCACGCTAAAACAAACCTTACAGGCAGGCATCCAAGGCTCAATGACTGACAAGGCTCTTCTGCGATGGATTTAAAGGAGCAGTCCAAGGATTGACAGATGAAAGTCTTCATTCTCAAACACAGTGTACTTAGAGAGTACAGCCATATGACTGTACCAGAAAAACAAGCTGCACAGATTGGCTCTCAGTTCAAAAGACATATATAAACGCCAGGCCCCACTGGGAAACATAGGCCATAAAATACTGAGTGTACAAATTTAACCGACAGATGATGTAATCGAAATGGGTGAGGAGAGTAATTAGTCGTGTCTCTGAGTCACACCAAAGATTTTTTTCAGCCAATTATTTCACCCTTTGTTGCTTTCACTCCAAAAACACACAGGGCAGAAAAATCTTTTCCTCGCTGGGGTGGAAAAATAATTTATATATAAACAGTTTAATCTGTTTGTGTTGTGGTCAGGTTTGTTTAGATATGCCTTTCCTGGCTCATTGTTTTCAATGGTAGCCTGTAACAGCAGTGCAGAAAGGTGTCTCTTTTTCAGCTCCACTATCGAGTAAATGACACTTATATTCTAACTCTGATTCAGCTATGTAACACACAGACACACACACCACTAAAAATGTTTAATTTAAAGTTAAAGTTGAGTTTAAAGAACTCAATGACCCTAATGTCAAAGTGTGTGATCTGAAGATGCTCCACACTCAGACACGCCAGGTGAAATCCCTGTGGCAACATTAGGTCATCAGAAGCTTTGGCAGTGAAACTGTACCCGAGTGATCTGCCCTACACAGAGGAATAGACTGTTCTATTGCTCATAGGACACATAATCCAGCCAAGGTTTCTCTACATGATAGGATGGAAAGCACAATCCACTGTCCAAGTCATTTTCAGCTAAACCCAGGGTTGATACCATTCTGATCGAAAAAGGGAGTAATCCATTTCCAGGATTTCCAGGATTCCAGTTTCCATGTTTTCTTTTTTCCCATTGCATTTGTCTTTTTATTTCACTTCAATCCCTTTAGTTTTTTTTAATGGCTTTCCCCCAGCTGTATGTTAAAATGTGTTTTTTTATGTGTCGGGTGTATTACAGTTACAATGAAAACAATTAACTAAAATTCAACAGTAGTTAATAAACCCATGAGAACCATCTCACAACAACAATCTGCTGCCCAGCCCCCTATGAACATTATGGTAATAAACTGCTGAGGAGGTTTTGCACGAGGCATGAACACAGGTCAGTGTTATTTGCTTTGTATTGCCTGTGTAGTGTAATTAAACATGCACGCGCACAGACACACCCCTTTTTTATTGTTAAAAACACTGAGCAGTGCTCCCTTATTACCTCATATTGTACTTACTCTCCTGAAATAAACTGACCAGCTGTAGAAAATACTTCATTTTTATTTTAAAAAGCCTGATTCACAGTGCTGTTTTGACGTGCCCAATTTCTAGAAACCAGCATCATTTCGAAAGGTCAGAAGGAGGCTTGCTAGCAATACAGAGCAAGCGGTGTATCACATTGTCATGATAATGGAGTCTTCATTTCTGTTTCCGGGATTTAGAGAGATTTCAGTGAATCCTCTCGTTGTTGCAGTTTGAGTATGGGATCCTCGACGCCTGCCTATATGTCATGGACAAAGCCGTCATGCCCATCACCAACAGAGGAGATCCAATCAAGGTGGCCCGCAAGGCCTCTGCCGCGGTAAGCACGGCCTCCAAGCCAATCACATCTGAGTACTCTGGGCATGTGACACTTCCTCTCTACAGACCAATCACACCTGAGTACCCCAGACATTTGAACTTGACACCTTAGATGAGATGTGATAAATGTATTTTGCAGACCAATCACCACTCAAAAGTCTTATAGTATATGGACAGTCTGCCATAATGGGCACAGTTGGAAGTGAATGGGGTGAGTTACATCCAGACAATTTGAAGATCAGTGAATCTGCCCATGGCATCTACTAAGTGTGACACCCTGAAATGTGTCCTCTGACTCTGCTTCAGTTGTGTTTATGGGCTTTGTAGTTTCTAAGTGTTTTGTGACTCCATTCTCCTGCTGGCGTTGTGGTTAGCAGACCATGGTAGTTGCTGACGCTGTTTGTGACCCGCCCTCTCTTTCCTGTGACCGCGCCCTGTTTGTGGAGCCAGCTGAACTCCCGGGATGATGAGGGGGTGCTGGTGGGGAACTGGAGCGGGGACTACACCTACGGCGTGGCCCCCACATCCTGGACAGGGAGCGTGGAGATCCTGCTGACCTACGCCAGCAGCCAGCAGCCCGTCTGCTACGCCCAGTGCTGGGTCTACGCCGCCGTCTTCAACACCTGTGAGTGTTCACACCTTGCTCACACCTTTTTTACAGCTTGTCAACAGGCAGCTGAAAGACCAGGAAATAGTCAAAGTCAAGACTTCCATACTATCCCTCGACTAGAGAGTTGGAAGATCTAGACACTCATGTAAAACTAAACTGGTCGTCAAAAACTAGACAAAAATAAGGACTTCCACTTCCATGCAAAACCATAGAGTTAATGCTCTCTGAGTGAAATGAAAGCAGGGGCCTTGGAGCGTGTTTCTGTGTCCGTATCTGTTTTGCTGGAAAATGTCGTGCTCTGAAATCCTGCAAGCTCCCTATGGAATGACCCCTTGCTCTCTGATCCCCATAGTCCTGCGATGTCTGGGGATCCCCGCCAGGGTGGTCACCAACTTCTACTCCGCCCATGACAACGACGGAAACTTAAAAACCGACATTATCCTGAATGACGAAGGGAAAGTGGACCGAGCTCGCACTAAGGACTCCATCTGGTACGCCCGGACCATATCAGACTGACCGGCTGAGTGTGCAAATGTCACATTAGAGATGCACTGTTTCCAAAGAGCTTTCTCAGTTCTGTTAACACGTATGAACAACATATTGATGAGCTCTCTGTCTCTCTCATATGGAGGATGAATTAGGAACATGCTGTTATTGAAAAAGTAATGTTGTATTCATTTCTCATTAAGGTTGAGTTCCAGAAAGGTGGAAGGAGATGAAAATTGTTTACTTTTAACACAGTTAATAGCATCTTTCCAGATGCATTTATTTATTTTTTGAACCACAGTTCAAAGAAGTGTTATTTCCCAAACGATGTAACAGATAACTGTCAGAAGATGATGCATTCGCGTTATGATTCACTGGGTCTTGGTCAGGGCTCATCCCCGCTGCTGAGCTGTGCCACAGGGAATGCACTCTGTAACCAGGGACCTCTAACCTCCCATCTGTTCCCGATTAGAGTTTGGTGAAGGAGGGGCACATTCCTGTCCAAAAAGATGACCTCAGTCATGTGGTCCCACATCTCAGGAGAACGGATACAAGAGAGCCCTGGAGCGCTCATAAATTAGGATCTCTGTTCCAGAGGGACATTGGGGGAGGGGGAGCGGAACAGGTCACTGGCTCTGCCGAAATGTGAAACATTTGGTGTGTGCCCCCATCATCCTGCACGCAAAAGACATGAGGGTAGCGTTGAGAGAGAGAGTGAGGGTTCATGGATCCCCAAGAAGGGGCCATGCTATCGTTTGCTTTACGTGACTCACTGATTTTAGGCAGTTATGGCGTTTTTGTATTAGAGAGCAAAGCCGATTGCTTCACATAATTCAGTGACAACACAGAGTAGCTCCACTTACTGCTGTGGGTCACGAAGCTACAGTGTAGTGTTGCTAGGTAACAAGCATCGTTCCACCTCATGATTCCGCTCATTTTGCACAGCTTCTGCAGCTGAAGTGAGCCTGTTGCTCTTTCTGCACTCTGGGCGGCTCACGCTTTACCTGCTTCTGGCTGCCTCTGCAGGAACTACCACTGCTGGAACGAATGCTACATGAGCAGACCTGACCTGCCTACAGGGTTTGGTGGCTGGCAGGCTGTGGATGCCACCCCCCAGGAGACCAGCGATGGTGAGCCCCCCACCACCACCACCAACCCCTGATCCCCCCTGCCAGTTTATATTGTCACAAAAATGTTTGCTCCTCTTCAAGCTAACCCACTGATTCACCTTGATCCTCAGTGTAAGTGTAGAGGAGCCCACCAACACTTCTCATTAATGAGCCAAAGGAACAAAAGGTTAAAAGAAAACCGTGATCTATTTTTAAAATACAACAAGCAAAACAAAGGAAACCCGCCTATGCACCAGCAGCAGCGACACAGCGAGCCTCCCTCAGCTCTGCAGCCACACCTGCATTTAATCAGGCTTCAATCAGTCAGGTGTGGCTCGTTATCCAATAGGCCAGAGTTCCCAAACAAATTAACACAGGTGCACACAATTAAATAATTGACACAATTCACAATTAACTTGTAATTGACAACAATTGACGATTGATATTTAGTACTTGGGGAGAGGTGGTGAAGGCTCTCCTTCACAGTAGGTTTAAACTAAGGCTGTGTTTTTCTGCTCTTTCTGCTGTAGGGCTGTACAGATGTGGTCCTGCCTCTGTCCACGCCATCAAACATGGAGAGATATGCTACCCCTTCGATGCTCCGTTTGTGTTTGCAGAGGTAACCTGCTACATCTCAGCAACTGCTCTGCCCCCACCCCCCCACCCTGACTCTCACTACAGTGAGACAGGAAGTAGGAACACGGATAAGGCACAACCCTTAAATTATCTTCCCTGAAAGGGCAGTTAGCTGTAGGCTTTACCAAATTCAGGATTTGGCCTGATTCTACTAGCCAGTCGTCTTCATGACATTTCTGTAAAAATTGTTGCTTACACATCTTTTTTATATATAATTTTTTAAATTTTGATATGCATTTTCAAAGAATCATGAAGCATTAAAAGAAATAACCAAATAAATTAACAAGCCTTAAGGAAATAAATTGGGCACTATTTGCCAAAACCATGTCAGTAACTTTCTCAGATTTGTTTTGTGATTTATTTATTATTTATTAAGTATTGGTACTGATTAGGAAATGACTCTATTTCAGTGTTTGTCATTATGTATGTGGTTGTGTCCTATATCAGTAATTCACTGTACTGTACTGCTGAGGATCGGGGTTTGAGGGCCACAGGAAGGAGACGCGATGTTCACCCTGTGCAGTGTGTCACCTGGTCTCTGCCGGTGGGAGTCTCTGCCAGCCTGTCACCTGGTCTCTGCCGGTGGGGGGCGTGTACAGCGTGTCACCTTGTCTCTGCCGGTGGGGGCGTGTCACCTGGTCTCTGCCGGTGGGAGTCTCTGCCAGCGTTTCACCTGGTCTCTGTTGTTGCCACACAGGTGAACAGCGACGTGGTGTTTTACGAGCGGAACAAGAACGGGAGCATGCAGGTCGTGAAGGTCAACCGGTCCCACGTGGGTCGCAAGATTCTGACCAAAGCGATCGGCCGGGACGAGCCCGTCGAAATCACCAGCCTCTACAAATTCCAGGAGGGTACGGGGGGAGGAGGGGCACACCGAGCTGGGATAACGCTGTTTGTGGGCACACAGCCAAACACTGTTACGTTACCAATGTATAACCCAAAAGCAGGTTCTCTCATATGACATGACAGCAAGTCTTGCTTAGCATGAGTAAGAGTGGAAACCGATGCCTCAGCTGGAAAGAGACGTGGGAGCATGATGCAGAATTCATGGTTTTGTGAATTATATTGTATTACATTACTGACACTTAGCAGACACTCTTATCAGAGCTCTTATCCAGAGCTACCTACATTCTAACCTGAAGTGACTTACATTGGTTACAGTTTTATCCATTTGTACAGTTTAGGCAATTCTGGGTTAAATGCATGTCCAGCGGGGAATCGAACCAGCAACATTTCGGTTATGAGACCCGCTCCTTACCACTAATGCCACACTGCTGAATTATGAGGTGTTGATGCACATAGAAAGAATTAAAGAAAATTCTCTCACATCATGATATAGCCTCCAAAAGTTAAACAAACTTACAGAGAAATTTCTTGCAACTCACAACCAAAAAGCACTGTAGTAGCATTATTCCTCTTTAACACTGTCAGGGATGGGCTTTTAGTTGATCATTGCTGATCATGAAAAGATGCCACTGGTCAGGCTTCCACACAGGTAGATCTGATTGGTGGGACTCTAACACGGGTAAAACTGATTGTTAGGACTCTAACACGGGTAAAACTGATTGGTGGGACTCTAACACGGGTAAAACTGATTGGTGGGACTCTAACACGGGTAAAACTGATTGGTGGGACTCCCGGGGCAGGCACTGACGAGGAGCGCACGGTGACTGAGAAGGCGGACGGGTACGGTGTGACTCGCCAGAAAGACACCTCCGCCCAGGCGGACGTGCACCTGGAGCTGCTGGCGCAGGAAGTGAGTGTGGGAGACGACTTCCAGCTCACCCTGGAGTTCAAGAACAACAGCGGGAACCGCCACACCGTCAACGCCTACGTCAACGGCTACGTGGTCTACTACACCGGCGTCACCAGCGACGAGGTCAAGTCCAAGACCCTGAAGGTGACCGTGGAGCCCTGGCAGAGTGAGTTGGAGTCCTCTGGAGGATGATGGAGCTCAGGAGAACATGGGAGAAAAATTCCCATATTATGCCATGCTATTTTGAATGATTACATTTGTTCTGTAACACACACACACACACACACACACACAATGTGCAAAAGGTAAGAAAGAAACTCACAACATGATGATCAATCAGTGTAATGCTCATACAGTCATGGAGAAACCTGAGGTTTCGTTTGGTTCCATATCTTGGGATGAAGTGTGCCCTGCTGCTTCCTTCTAACTTTTGGTTGAGAGTCGTAGGAATGCTATGCCCTTTCCTTCACACTAACCTTTGACCAGCAAAATCCAGTTTAGCCAAAGACACTGGAGAGGACATTATACAGTACATGCTTTCCCACTGCATATCATGGTGAGACATTTCATGCATTAATAACTCTGCTGTCAGAGTGAAATATGTCTTTCTGTAACTGCCACCTGTGCTGTCTTGTTCTGACAGACGTCAGCGTGAAACAGCTGTCGCAGTTCTCTTTATTCACCCCGTTTTTAAAATGTAAAAACCACCATCAAATCCCCTGAGCCTGGACTGGCTGAGACTAAAGAGATTAACTGTCTCAAATCTTAAATCTTTTGCTCAAAGCCACAGAGAACAACTGCAAAGCGAGGCTACAGAAGAGAAAATTCAATCCAGCTAAAAAGTGGATTTTCTCTCTCCTTTACAGTTCAGCTTGTGGTTTATTACATAACGTATGTCCCACCAGCCCCTAAATTAGAGTTAGTTAGGGTTCATGGAAATTAGTCACTGTTTATGGATGTAATATGTAAGCTATATGTCTGCGGTATTTCTGCTTGTCTCGGCTGATCATCCGTGTCCTCTTTGCTGCATGTGCTGTCTCTCTGCTGATGGTATGTGTGTGTGTGTGTGCGTGTGCGTACGCATGTGTGTGTGTGTGTGTGTGTATGTGTGTGTGTATGTGTGTGTGTGTGCATGCACGTGTGTGTGTGTGTGCGCGTGCGTGTATGTGTGCCACCACTGTGTTGCAGGTCAGCGTGTTGCTGTGGACGTGCGCTCCAAAGACTACCTGAACAAGCTGGTGGAGCAGGCCAGCCTGCACTTCATCGTCAACGGCCGCGTGGACGACGGCAGCCAGATCGTCAGCGCCATGCGAGTCATCACCCTGCACGCCCCCAAGCTCACCATCAAGGTCCGCTGCCCCCGGACCTTCTGCACTAGCCCAGCCCATGTTGACCACACCCATATCATCTGTTGACTCCACCCATTTCTCTTGTTGGCTCCACCCTTATTTGGCACTTGCTCTGCCCGAGTTTCCCATTCGCCCCTGTAACATTCCCCAGCCCCTCTCTCTCCCTGCTTTACAAACAGTTTCAGTGCCCTGACCTCATCCTCTCTGTGTAGGTGACTGGAGTCCCACGGGTCAGTGAGGAGATGTTCGTCACCGTGGAGTTCACCAACCCTTTCCAGTTTAACCTGGACAACGTGTTCCTGCGTGTGGAAGGGCCAGGGCTCATGGCACCCAAAAGTAAACATTACAGGTAACCAACAGAGGCAAAACGCAGGAAACTGCAGGGGTGCAGAAGTCCCTGCTGCCACATGGCCACTCGGGAGACCCCTCCCTGATTTTATGCTGAAAATATTCTGTGTTGGGAGCAAGTGTTGCATGCACTGCTCTTACAAGGCAACAGCTCAGTGCTGCCCCCTCCCTGCAGTCAGCGGTAGTGATCCTGTGTGCTGATTACAGCTCAGTGCTGCCCCCTCCCTGCAGTCAGCGGTAGTGATCCTGTGTGCTGATTACAGCTCAGTGCTGCCCTCTCCCTGCAGTAATGATCTCTCTGTGTGTCTCTGCCTTCCAGCCTGATCTCCTCGAAATCTCCCCTGACGTGGACCGAGGCCTTCACCCCGCGGCGGCCTGGGCGCTCCAAGCTCATGGTCACCTTGGACTGCGCTGCCCTGAGACAGGTGTACGGCCAGGTGGACGTCGACATCAAACCCTGAGAGCCGAGTGGGATGTTCCCAGACCCGCCCTGTCCCAGGAGAGGGAGAGAGGGAGGGAGCCGGGGTCCGGACGGCAAACAGCAGTGCTGCGTTTTTTTTCTCTAGCGCTTTGCTTTACTTCGCTTTACTCCTCCATCTTGCTCTTTGCACTCTTCACCCCCCTCAGCAGTAGGAATCTACATACAGTTACATCAGCTGAGCAGGGGCCGCGGGTGGCGTCTGATAACTGTCGCACGGGGTCAGTGTTTGGGTCAAACAAGCAAGCAGTCAGCGAGAGAAAACAAAAGGCTCATTTTTTTCTAGAGGAACTTGGTGGTTATCAGAAACATAGGCCCTCTGAAACCGCTGAACATGTCTCACTGGCAGCGGTGCCACATATCCACAAGACTCTGGAACCCACTCTACATTGGATAATACTTTATGCTTAAGTTGACCTTCCATTGACACATTACATTATTGTCATTTATCAGACACCCATATCCAGATATACTTCAAATTTTATCCACTTATTATTTGCTCAGACAATTCTGGGTTAAGTACCCAAGGGTACAACAGCAGTGCCACAGTGGGGAATTGAAACAACAACCTTTTGGTTATGAGCCCTGCTCCTCATCACTACACCACATTGCTGCCCACTACTGCCCCAACTCAGATCTGTTTGTGACAGAGCAACCCACCCACCATTGCTTTGTACATTTAATCTCTGTGTATTTAGAAGTGTATTGCAGCTTTCAGCAGCTTTGGCTGAGCTGAAACAGGGACTGGTACTGATCCTGTGTAGATGCTTTGGACAGATAAAGGCTGCCAGTGTACTTGGGCAGCTTTAAAATACAAAACAATTCCATCCTTTACTTCATTTAACGTCTGAGCAAAGGCTTATGCTATAACCATGTTAAAATTAAAATGAGCAGGAAAGCATTTCAGCTTCAATGTATTCAGAACTATTTTTAGTCTTTATATTGCAGTAGACTCTAACATATATAATTCTGAGAAGAGAAAGTTCTCATACTTTTGGATGACTAACACTTGTATTTTATTGTTTTTTTTTAAGCTTCACGCTTCCTGCTAAAATGAGGTTTACCTTAAATGTGCTGTTACAACACTGATAAGGTGGCCCTGCATTTCAAACTGCTGTTGACAGACAATAAAAAATGCAATTAAAATAAGTGTCACTGTGTGAATGCATTTTATTGCTATGATCAATATGGAAGGCTCTCAGCACCACCACACTCCAGAGTAAAGGATCCATATTCTTTTAGTCCCATCTCAGTATGAGAATTCTGGGCCTTTTATGTTTCTTTATGTAAATGAGAACATTATGAATTAACCCTTTATGCAAATGAGTACTTTATAATGACGTGTGACCATGCAAAGTTCTCTTTGTCATACACCTCTCTCTTTTGTGATTTTGCTGAGGCATTCTTTCAGCATGAATCAGTAACTGCAGTTGTAGTGGAGCTCAGATGTGCATGTGAGATCGCTACAAAAATTATTTTCACCACCACTTCAAGTAAGGACGTGTATAAACTTGATGTGTCATCAGTGCGGCCAGTCAAACACAGCGTGACAAAACCACGGCACATGCACCAAATCCTTTTTTTCTGTAACATTTGCAGATGAAGCTTTCGTTTGTGTCCCCACTGTTTCCCTGTGACGGCTGTAAGTTTCAGCGTTGCCTGTGGAGGTGCTCAATGCACCACTTCCTCAAACCCTCTGAGATGTTTCCAGTGAGTGTTACACTCTGCTGCTCTGAAGCACTGCAAGTTTTGAAACAGATGAAAACTGGACAACAAAATAATCAATCTTACTGAAACTATTTTAGCAGCAGCTCACATTTTCTTAATCCCAGAGCATTCCAAGACCATGTTATTGAACAGCGAGCTCATATAATCTATTCACATGGAGGAACACTGCAAAGATGATAACAGCCTATGAAAACCACCAAGGACCATTGTTTATCTTACAGACAGGAGTGTGTCTAGCACTGTGTCAAACTGGGACAATCCAAGGATCTATGCTTCCATGACAGTTTTTGTAAAGTATTCTAACATTGACAGGTAGATGCAGGGACTATCGATGGCATATGTAACAGAGTCAAAAGAAAAAGCTGTATGTTTAATAAAAGCTGTATATTTTTGTGTTTTTTTCTAATTTTACATACTGATGGATATGTAGTGTATATATGTTACACAATCTCCATATTACATCTTTAGTATTACTGTGCAAATGTACCACGAATGGGTAGAAGTCTACATAGAAGTATCAGTCTTAAACAGAAGCACTAAAGCATACATGGTAAAGTATATAGCTGCCGCTACATGCAGTAGCTCTATAAATAAAAACAGCATAGGAATGACTCTGTCCCAGTGTTTTACATGCAGTAGCTCTATGAATAAAAACAGCATAGGAATGACTCAGTCCCAGTGTTTTACATGCAGTAGCTCTATGAATAAAAACAGCATAGGAATGACTCTGTCCCAGTGTTTTACATGCAGTAGCTCTATGAATAAAAACAGCATAGGAATGACTCTGTCCCAGTGTTTTACATGCAGTAGCTCTATAAATAAAAACAGCATAGGAATGACTCTGTCCCAGTGTTTTACATGCAGTAGCTCTATAAATAAAAACAGCATAGGAATGACTCTGTCCCAGTGTTTTTGCCACACTACAATCAATTAAAACAGGAACTGGAGATTGAAACGATTTAACAGGGCTCAATTCCTCTCCTACATCATGGTGTGTGGTTATGTATGTTGCATTCTTTTGCAGAAGATGGCAGTTTAGAAAATAAAACACATGTTTAAAGACAGCAAATGCACTGTATCATGTTAAATAGAGTAATAATAACAGTAGTAATAATAAGGGCGAACAATATTAAACTGTATTTAAATAACATGATTCATACCTGAAGCAGAAGTACATTTCGTCTACATTACCTGATTAGTGAAAATAAGAATCAAAACATAAAGTACAATCTTTTTGAATGATAAGGTCTACACCTGACTGAAACTCCCCAAGTGCAATATTCCTATTTATAAAACTACTGATCTGTTTAAATACCACCATTTCATGAAATATAACGGTCAAATATTGATCTTCATCAGATTTCCTGCATTTTGGTGGTTTATGTCAATATACGTGGAACACGGCAAAATGACAACAGTTAAGGGGGAAAAAATTAAAAATGAAATCTAAAAAATGTAATCGGGCAAGCACCCAAGCAAGTTCTTGGCATTATAAAATTTGGGAAGAGGTTTGACCATAAATGCATAATCAGCTGTTTCATTTCAGTTTTAGCAGGTCTTCCTCATGGCAAACCGGTCTCATCCGGAGCTGTGGCAGTGTAGCAGACCTGGCCCGAGAAGGAGCATCTATCTCTGAGATACGCAGCATCTTCAAATGCTATCTGTAATATAGTAAAGCTGTTGGGAGACCTGAATAATTAAAAGATGGAAATTAATTCTTGACTCTGAATCCCAGGTAAGTTAAAAAATAAACACGCAATACTTACGTTTTCTTAACATTAGTCTATTCCGATTTTTAATCACAAAGGGCAAACTATTAGCAGACAGAGGTAAGGGAAGGTGCAGAAGGTAATATTCCGGCAGGGATGGGTTGTCCAAAAGGATGTTGCTTTACCCAAAAGGAAGTGGCCTACGACACGTGAAATACAGTAGAAATGGAGAGATTTCTTCAAGTGCTGATAACCCTCCTAATAATAATTAATATTGTCTGGCAATTTATGTTGGAAGTATTTAAGGATGCACGAATGAGACAAATAAATGCCCTCATCAACGCTTTGATGCAGGAAACAATAAATCGCTACGTCAACTTTTTGTCAACAAATGGGTTTCCATCATCCAATTAGCGAAAAAAAACACAAACAAAATGTTTTCTACCTGAAGCAAATGTTTTGCGATACAGGGGAAAAATAAGCGAAATTTGGCAAAAATTGCAAATTTTTCCATTCGGCATTTTTGATGCGCTACTTCAGAGGTAGGCTGATGGAAACATGCTAGAGTGTGCCGTGTCTGCCGGGGTCACCTTGATTTAAGACAAATATAAAATTGAGATTCATCGAATTTAAACTGAAGTCGAATTTGTAAATTGTACCGAATCGTCTAAATAGAATTCATCTAAAATTGTCTAAAATTCATGTCCTAAGGCAGTATCATATCTCCTGTCCTTTGTACTATAGCCGGACCACTGTACGTCCAAGACACCAGGCCGTGTCACTGTTAAATATAAAGATGATGCTGCGCTAGCTGGTCTTATAAAAAAAAAAAAAAGATTTCAGATCTAGCTATTTAATGCACTGGTATCTCTAGCAGATAACTTGTACCTTGTTCTGCCGACTATTGAAACCTGGTCATGCAGCACTTCTAATACTGTTGACTCTTTATATGGCATTTTGCTTGTGTTTGTACACTGCCTTACTTGTAAGTCACTTTTTTATAATAAAAAAGATATTTAGATTGGGTTTCGATTCCATGCACCCACCCATGACAGTGATATTTGATCGACCATGACCTTTTGAAGATGGAACCCTGGTGGTGCATCCTGTCCTCATTTTCCTCATTTTTATGCTGCCTCTTCTGCAAATTGCAGGACACGGTTGTCCCAGCTAGGAACACTCTGGAAAGTGACTAGGTTTTGTTGCGTCTCTCATCCCACCATGGAGACACACCTGGGAGCTCTGTTATGTCCACATACAGTCATCACCTGAGCAGTCACACCTCCATAAGCTCCAGGTGGTAGTGTGAACCCCTGAACGCTCACAGTTGCCTGTCAGAGCACAGTGGGTGACTGAGATGGCGGCTCACTCTACAAGCGCCACTCCTGGTGAGTTCTCAAACCAGAATGCGTCATTGTGCTCTGGCAAAAGTGGCTGATCATTTTTGTACTGCAGTGTATTTGAACCTGTATAGTTTTACCAATTTTGTTTTCCTCCTGTGTTGCAAGACCTGCGTATGTAATTATATGAATAATTATGTCCATATGATTCTGGTAACCCATAAAGAAAAGTTTAAACATACTGTTTTAGTTACGGCTCTGGAGTAGCTTTATATTTGTCTACTATGATGACTGACACGGGACACAAAATTGCATTTTTTCTTTTCACTGATAGGTGGCGCTCACACTCTCTCAGAGCTGAGAGTTGTGCTGCTGGGAGGCACAAACACTGGGAAAAGCTCAGCAGGAAACACCATCCTGGGCAGAGAGGTGTTTGACACGCAGAAAGTGATCAGGGAATGTGTAAAAGGACAGCGGGAGGTACACGGAAGGCTGGTCACTGTGGTCGACACGCCAGGATGGGTCTACTACAACTTCAAAACAATTCCACAGTGGCTGAAATGCAAAACGATGAAAAGTGTGAAGCTCTGTCCACCAGGACCCCATGCATTCCTCCTGGTTGTCCCACTCTCTTCTTCTTGTCACGCTCACATCAACAGGAAAGCAATAAATGAATATATGATGATTTTTGGTGAGACAGTCTGGACACACACTATAGTGCTGTTCACTTTTGGAGACTTCCTGGGAAACACAACCATTGAGCAGCACTTTAAAACTGAAGGACAAGCCCTCCAGTGGCTTCTAGAAAAATGTGGGAACAGGTATCATGTTTTGGACAACACGGACAAGAAGAATCACCTTCAGGTAACAAGGCTGCTGGAGAATATAGAGGTGAGGGAAAGACATTGGAGATGCCAAGATACTAAACACCACACACAGATGGAAGAAAGAAAAAAGGAAGAGGAGCAAAGGAAATATTCAAGACAACAAGAGAGAGAGGACACTTCAGTATGGCAGCACCGACCCGAGAGATCCCTCCACAGGTATGCATGATTGTGATGCACTGAAAGCAACCTCAGCAAAAACCACGCCTGTGATGGCATATAAGCAATTCCAATTGATGTGTGAGATGTGCTTGATTGGTTACCAGATAGGATGCAATCGTCTTCCTGAGTATAAATAATGGGGCTCTGCCTGTCTTCTATCTGTCCTCCTCTCCTGCCTGAAACAAATCAGTCATTAGTCATTATTGAAATAAAAACTGCACACCACAACCTTCACTTGAGAGTCATTAAAATCTATTTATGAAGGCACTGTCCATGATTACACAACACTGATCTTCCAGTACAGTGCATAGACAACCATTATGGCCTCCTTCCTTACTATAGGCTAAGCTCACCTGCATTAAGCTTAACTGCATGCCACCCTACCTTTGCTCACCCAGCCCCAAGGCCCTCACCCAGAAACCAACAGAGCTCCCTCTTGAGAAGAGATCCTTATTTTTCCACATGAAGATAGAGTCTTAATTGACTTACAATGACAGGTTTTTGCAAAGTTACAATGTTATCCATTTTACAGCTGGATACCTACTGAGGCAATTGTGGGTTAAGTACCTTGCCCAAGGGTACAGCCGCAGCATCCCATGGGGAATCAAACTGGCAACCTTTCAGTTACAATTCCAGTTCCTTAACCACTATGCTACACTGCCACCCACTGACCTATGCCATACCACTGGATTACACTCACCATCAAACACAAAAAAACTTGAGCCTAATCTGCGGGTCCCTCTTGTCTCTCAGGGGAGCCAGTGCTGTGTTGCTGAATCACCACCTGCAGGCCACCAGTGTCCAGCTAACAGGTGAGTCTTTGGTTTCACAGCACCTGTTGTCCTCAGCATCGCACACATTTGCTGTGACTGGAGAACATATACATCCTTTGACATTTGGAGATGCACTTTCTGTCACTGTGCACTCTTCGACCGTTTGGCTTTCTCCCACCATAAGGTCTCCCCTTGAAACTTCCCCCTGAAATCAGCAGGGCTTTCCGATAGTTGTATTCTTCAAACACCAAAACATTGCCTCCCCAACTGATCATGATAATAACTTTTAAAACTTTTTTTGTGAATAAATAATCATCGTACCAGTTTATTTATGTATTAAACGAAGACATTCCTCAGACAATGTAAATGGTCAAAACATAAATGCAGAGCTTATTAGGAGACTGTAGACTTCAGCAAGATCTGTTCTTCATTAGTGATTGACAGGAGATCTCACAGGGTGTTTTGTGTTGCAGTGGGTGGAGAGACTCCCAGTCCGGTCTTCCCAGCGACTCCCTGTGTCTCTGAGCTCAGGCTGGTTCTGCTGGGTCGCACTGGGGCTGGGAAGAGTGCAGCAGGAAACACCATCCTGGGCAGAGAGGAGTTTGTGTCCCAGGCCAGCTCACTTCCAGTGACCATAAAGAGTGACAAGAAGAGAGGGCGTGTTGCCGGGAGACGGGTATCTGTGGTGGACACTCCAGACTGGTTCTGTCCTGGACTCTCTGTGGGGGAGATGAAGCGGGATGTGGGGCTCTGTTTTAACCTCTCCTCCCCAGGACCCCACGCCTTCCTCCTGGTCATTCCAGTGAGTAGATCACACCAAGAGTTTAAAGACACCCTACAGAGAGAGCAGGAGATTTTTGGGGAGGGTTTCTTTGCGCACACGCTGGTCCTCTTCACTCACGTGGACAGGCTGAGGGGTGGCAGCCTGGAGGGGTACATCCAAACAGGCGGGGTGGAGCTGCGGAAGTGTGTGGCACGCTGTCGCCAAGGCTGCCACGCCCTCGACAACACCGACAGAAACAATCGCGTTCAGGTGGCCGAGCTGCTGAGGAAGCTGGAGGAGGCCATGGCTCAGAGTAACAGCGCCTTCTACCGCTGGGAGGAGCCCCGGGAGGACACACCCCAGCCGGGACAGAGAGACACCCACCTGCAGGGGCCCACAGAACCGAGGCCGGGGCAGGGAGGGAGGCTGGAGGCCCACTGCCCCATCAAAGCTGTGGGGGTGAAGGAGGAGCAGCTCAGATCGCTGGAGGAGAGGGGGGCGGCTGAGCAGGGGCTGCAGAGAGCACAGGAGGACCGAGAGGAGCTGGGAGGAGCAGCGGAGAGGGGAGAGCAGGAGGAGAGACACTGCACAGAGAATGAGACACACAGGGAGTTCCGTCCCAGCCCTGCCTCACACAAACCAGCGAGACACAGAGAGGCACTGCAGGAGCTGAGGGAGATGGTGGGACAGGTCAGCACTCTCATGGAGAGGCTCAGAATGACCTACGAGGAGGAGGCCAGAGAGGAGGCAGAGAGACACAGAGAGACCCTCCAGCAGCTCAGCGAGTTAACAGCACAGTCTACTGCAGCCACACAGGAGCACAGAGCAGCTTTGAGACTAAGAGATGAGGAGAGAGACAGACTGGAGACAGAGATGGAGAGAATGAAAGAGGAAGTGGCAGAGCTGATGTCAGAGAGAGAGGAGCTGAGGGGACAGTATGAGGAGAAGGTCCGAGAGGCGGAGCAGAACAGAGCCCTCGTCCAGCAGGTCAGGGCGCTGGCAGCACAGTTCAACACGCTCACCGGGGGGGAATAAAACCAGACCCAGGACTGGAGGGGTGGGGGAGCAGGAGTTCATAATGCCCCCTGATGGAATGTACCAATCAGTATGGATCGGGGGTGTGTGTTTGTGTGTGTGTGTTTGGGGGAGGGCGGATTAGAGTTTCACCTGAGTGGCTGAGGATTTTATACGTATTGCACCTTTTTGTACAGTCACACAGCTTTATGATCTGTGCACTGCTAACACTAACATAATGCCAGTCACTCTGGAGAAGCCTGTCGGAATAACTGCTGGACTGACGAACTGACAGACAGACAGACAGATGGCTCTGCTTGATACTGATCTTGTCAAGAAATGTATTTTTGAAGCATTATTTTATTGAAGTTCCAAATGAATATTCAAGAAAGGAATCTTCAGATTATCCCCATGCAATAAACCAAACCCAGAGAAACCTGCCCCGTCCGCAGCTATAGAACTCCCATAGTGTCACCACTTCCTTTCTGTATCAGCTGTTCACGGCGTCCCTCCTCCAGCCCATCTCCCCCATTTCTTTTCCCTGTTACTGATGTTCAAACTGTGGGTCAACCAGCTCACCTGGTGGACAGGTGCGATCCCTTCTTCGGACTCCAAGCCAAATATACGTAGCGCTATATCCAGATCAACAGCAACCTTGACACTGTGATTATGTGTAAATTTATATCTACTGAATCAGAGAATGACCATAGTAATCGCTGGTGTAAACTGATAGACTGACTTCTTCACTATCTGCCTGATGACCGTATGTCCTTGGCTTCTTCCATTTATTCCTCTGATACAAATGTGTTATGATTGCAACTGTGAAAAAAGTATCTTTGGGTGGAAAAGAGGTCCTCAATGGGCTTCTCTTATACAATATGGAAGTTTTTACATTATTCAAGCATGAATAGGTTCAGTAACATTCATAATGAGTAAATGTTAAACAAATATGTGTGCAAATTGTTAGTCCTCAACTAGAGGAGATGGCTCTGTAAATATCCTCAGGGTGTACCAGATTAATGTATGCAGTTTTGCCGTTTTGTCTTTTTCAATGGCTGGAGGAAGAGGAAGGTCTTGCTCCCTCCATAGACTTATTTTCCTCTCTGTAACTGTGCAGCACACCTGTAACGTGTTGCTAAAGAAGTGGTTGAAGCACTGTTAGCCAATCATATGATGCAGCACAGTGGACTCACGTTCTTAGTTTGGAAGAGCTGTTGGCATATATATGAATACATCAATGTAAAGAATAATGTGTGTGTAATAAATGTTTTCAATTCTACATAACTACAAGATACTACATGTTCTGTGTAATAAAAGCTGAAAAAAAATATTACTACATCTCCAGACTAGAGAGTGTCGTTTAACTATGAAACCCTAAGGGTCCATTCATCTTAGACGGCCTAATGGTTGCATGCCATATAGGCTATCTCTGATGAACATACACAGTCTATGAAAACTATAATTGAAACATACACTATTAGTCAACACAGGTAGGGACATGACATCTTCATGTTCAAATAGACTTGAACAAGTCAACGTAATTCCCTTTTCTATGTTTGCAATGTTGTATTTATTTTAAAACTCCAAGAAAATTGAGCATTTTCCAAACACACAAATAACAACTGTTACATATTGATTTTTTTTTTTTTAAATAGAAATCCTTTTCAGAATACAGGTGATCCTCACCACTCACAGGTTCACACTGGAATATTCATGCCAGACAGGCTTTTCCCAGCCTCACTCTGCTCCCACAGAGCACCCTGCCAACATTCAGAACATTCATTACATACTTACATTAATAATTACACCTCAGCTGATGAAGTAGGTTCACTTCATGAGGTTTTGTTATCAGAGAAAATTCGACATATATAAGGTATACCTGTATATAATTAATACATACTTGAAAACACATTTGTTTATTGCATCATTCAGTGTGCATTTTTCTGAAACAGTTAATTACAGTTAATTACTGCTGTTGATTGTCTTCTGCAATATTGACCTCACATGGTCCATCATGAACCAAAGCTGTTTAATTGATATGGTTTCTTCCTCTGATTCATTGTGTTGCTGCTCAATCTCCTGTTTCATATTTTTCAGGTCCTCTTGCAGTCTCTCTGTCTCTCTCTCCTTCTTCTCATCTCTCTCCCTCATCTCCTCTATCTGTCTCTCTTTCTCTGCACAGCTCTCTCTCATTCTCTCCATCTCTGTCTCCAGTCTGTCTCTCTCCTCGTCTCTCAGTCTCAGAGCTGCTCTGTGCTCCTGAGTGGCTGCAGTAGACTGTGCTGTTAACTCGCTGAGCTGCTGGAGGGCCTCTCTGTGTCTCTCTGCATCCTCTCTGGCCTCTTCTTCATATGTCTTTCTGAGACACTTAATTTCTTCTCTGTTTTTCTCCTCCATTTCTCTTGTCTCTCTCTCCTGCTCCTCCCTCAATCCCTCCATCTCTCTCTTCAGCTTGTCTAAATTCTCTCGCTCTCCTTTCAGCTGGTGATGTAGCTCTCTCCACTTCTCCTTGTTCCTTTCCTCAGCTCGAAGTTTCTCCAGTTCTGCTATCCTCTCCTCCATTTCTCTGATCCTCTCCTGCAGTTGCTGTATCTGTCCCCCAATCCTGCTAAGATCTTTCTCAATTTCTTTCCTGTTTTTCTCCTTCACTCTCTCCTCTTCATTCTTCCTTCTCTCCTGTCTCTCTGTCAGTAACTGCTGTTGTACTCCTATGATTTTAGATTCTGCCCTCATGTAGGTGTCACTGCAGTAATGGCTGCCATTTTGTCCTGCCACCATCTCCTCCACCTTCTGCAGTAGCTGTGTGACCTGAGTGCCATCTCCCATGCTGTTATTGCTCAGAACATGATACCTGTTCCCACATTTCTCTACCAGCCAGCGGAGGTCCTCACTCCCTGTCTGGATAAACTCCTCAATGGTCCTGTCCCTCAGTTCATCCCCATGGGTGAAAAGCACCATGGTATGTCCCACTGCACCCTCTCCAAACACTCCCAGGACCCTGTCCAGCACGCCCCTCTCCTCCCCTGTGAATCTGCCCACTGGAATGACCAGGAGGAAGGCGTGGGGTCCTGGCGAGGAGAGGTTAAAACAGAGCCCCACATCCCAACTCATCTGCCTCAGAGAGAGTGCAGGACAGAACCAGGCTGGAGTGTCCACCACAGACACCCGTCTCCCGGCAACACACCCTCTCTTCTTGTCACTCTTTATGGTCACTGGAGACGAGCTGACCTGGGACACAAACTCCTCTCTGCCCAGGATGGTGTTTCCTGCTGCACTCTTCCCAGCCCCAGTGCGACCCAGCAGAACCAGCCTGAGCTCAGAGACACAGGGAGACGCTGGGGAGACCGGACTGGGAGTCTCTCCACCCACTGCAACACAAAACACCCTGTGAGACTTGCTGTCAATCACTAATGATGGGCCTCTGACAATAGGCTCTCTCCACTGTATTTATCAAAGACATCACATGATGCAGATTATGTTCAGAAGTGGCAGGAATGTGCATCTTAAAGCTGCCATGGTCCATATTATAGGGATTATTATTATTATAAAAATCTAAATGACACTTTGGTTTCCTTATAGTGATATTGATATTCACACACACACTTGACACACATAGGGGAGGAGTGACTGTGTAAGAAATAAATCTGCAATTAAAATTGTTCAATTGGGCAAGAGATATGCCAAAGCAAACCCACTCCCACAGTTTCCAGAATTACTTCATACAACGTGGCCCTGTGTTTCTTGGCAGACCAACTTTTGTAGAATGATTCATTGGCTGTGTTATTTGCTTGCTAGCCGTTTAACAAGCCAAGTTAATTTTGAAGATTATGGGTTTATTATTTCAGCGAAGATGAAGCAGTTATTAGAACCCTCACTCACTGCTGGGACGCCTTGGACTGATGCTGTTTCTTCTCCTAGCAGGAAGTGACTGCTCTGTAGGCAGCTCTTCCTTCCTGCTCCTCCCCTGCTCCCCTCCTGCCCCGGTCTCTGACTCCTCCCTCCTTTGCCCTGTGGAGCCGTGCTGTTCTCTCTCCAGTGCAGCTCCTCCTTCCCTCCCCTGTTCTGAAGATTAGACACAAAGGTGTGCTCTGGCATACATTACTCCCATGGTCTATAGATTCTACCGGTGAGACTTTTTTCATGTAAGGTCTCAGGCAGGAATGACATAAATAAATATGAACAATTTTTGTAATAAAATTTTACATTCAATTGTATACTTTGAAACCAAGAGTATAGAGATAAGTGTTAGTAGAAAATAGGTAGAAAAATGGCACTTGTTTGTATCTTAACATGTCTATTGATGAATTCAATGAAACTAATAAATTAGAAATTAATTTGTTATTAAATTAAACATGGTAAATTCATGTTAAATCATATATAATGAAAACACAGTATAATAGTAAAAGGAATTCTAAAGCACCACCCTGAAGCTATCCTTTAAATAAAAAAATGGATATATTTCTGAAAGAGTATCTTACTTGTAAAGAGTATCTTCTCCCTCACAGGATGGGTCGATGTCTCTGCTTCCTGTGACTTCCCTCTCATCCTCTCCTTTGCGTCAGGTCTCTCCATCTTCTCCTTGCTCCTTTTGGTGAGCTCTTTAATCCTCTCGTGTGCTTTTCTCTCTTTCTCTGCTCGGACCTTTGTCAGCTTGCTCAGAGCACTCTCCAGTGCACTGCACTGGTGTAGAATTTCTTCCATCTCTTTCTTTTCCTCCAGCTTCCATATTGATGCGTCCTCTCCCCCTTCCTCCACATCTCCTTCCAACCACTGGGAGAGGTCAATATTTTTGTATGTGATTCCATATCTTGCCCTCTCCTCTATCTTCTCCAGGAGTTCTGCAACCTGGGAGTGATTCTCCATGTCCTTGTTGTTCAGAACATGATATCTGTTCCCACATTTTTCAACAAGCCACTGGAGGGCTTGTCCTTCAGTTTTAAAGTGCTGCTCAATGGTTGTATTTCCCAGGAAGTCTCCAAAAGTGAAGAGCACTATAGTGTGTGTCCAGACTGTCTCACCAAAAATCATCATATATTCATTTATTGCTTTCCTGTTGATGGGAAAAGAGAGAGGGACAACCAGGAGGAATGCATGGGGTCCTGGTGGACAGAGCTTCACACTTTTCATCGTTTTGCATTTCAGCCACTGTGGAATTGTTTTGAAGTTGTAGTAGACCCATCCTGGCGTGTCGACCACAGTGACCAGCCCTCCATGTACCTCCCGCTGTCCTTTTACACATTCCCTGATCACTTTCTGCGTGTCAAACACCTCTCTGCCCAGGATGGTGTTTCCTGCTGAGCTCTTCCCGACATTTCTGCCCCCCAGCAGCACAACTCTCAGCTCTGAGAGAGTGTGAGTGCCACCTATCAGTGAAAAGAACAATACCTTCATCGCTCATTGTGACAGACAAATGCAAAATTATGGGATTAACAGAATCCTATGAGCAATATCGAGTTACTTATTTGAAGTTAATGAAATGAAATTTACTCCGTGCATCATAGTAATAATGATCACACTGTGTTAACGCTGTGGCCTTTTCTTACTCACCAGGACTGAAGCTTGTAGAGAGAGCAGCCATGTCAGTCACCCAGGTGACAGGTGGATGTGAGTGTTTCAAGGTTTCACACTACTGCGTTGGTGTTACGAAGGAGGGAAAAAGGAGTATTGGGAAGGAGAGCCTTCACCACCTCCCCCTAGAGGCTAAGTGTTAATTGTCAATCAAGTGTTAATTGTGTTCACCTGTGTTATTTTGTTTGAGGAACCAGCCTATTTGCTAACGAGTCACACCTGAGTAATGAAGACTGATTAAATACAGGTGTGGCTGGAGAGCAGGAGCGAAGGCTCACTTTGTCCCTGCTTTAGATTGGTGTAGGCTGGTTTCTTCATCTTTGTTGTTTGGTTTTAAAAATAAATTGTTTTAACCTTTGGTTTTTTTCTGATCATTTATGGGAGAAGCACCAGCCAGCTTCTCTACAAGTATCAAGGATGGAAACCATCCTTTTTGCTTAAAATGTCATGGTTTATCAGATATCACTGTGTCTATGCCAGTGAGACAGAGCAGAATGCAGCTGGAAATGCAAGCCATGTTGCCTATGATACCCTGGGGTCAGAGATCCTTCTCAGCAGAGTCTGAATGTATGGGGTAAAAGAAAAAGAGGGAGAAGAGAGTGTGGGCTTTAATAAGGAATGAAAGCATTTTTATAAACAGGTTTCTTGAGACACTGTTCCTATTTGCATTTGCATTCCATCCATGACAATATGCCCTGGTATGCCACAGGAAAAAGGATTTTTGGTATATCATTTTAGTAGCATTGCTCATTGAGTGCTGTAGCTATTATAACACACTGTGAATCATTGATGGTGGCACTTTATGTCTCTAGCTAAGTAGTTAACTTAAACACAAAATTTAGCAAGTTTCATTGATTATATGAAATAAAAAGTCTCGCCCTACAGCACCCTCTAGCCATGCCAGTGATTCTTGGTATAGGTTATGATGATAGTTGACTCATGATGGTATTCATGATATTTAGAAATCTGTAGGTTTTGTGTCTTTGTTTTCATCTAGAAGACATATTCCGCCAGAATACTTTTCCCTAACCAGTAAATTTTTAAATGATGATCAAGACATTTTTTTTTTTGCTTTATGGTGCTATAAATTACTATCCTTTCATCAGATGATGTATTTGTATACAATGTGTTTTATTTGTATATATGTGTTTTCCGTGACTCAAGAGCCCCCTCTAGTTTTTCTTTTTATAACATTCTTTTTGAGATAAAGCAATTAAATGAGCACTCCATTTTACAGTGGAAATCCCATAAAATCTAGTAAAACCCATGTAAAAATGGGAGCAGGGACAGTACAGAATCCATGAGCTGTCAGTTGGCAGGAATGTCTGAACAACAGATATTTTAATAACATATTTCACCGTGTTATTGATAATGACTTCTTCAGGTATGGGAAGTGCAGCAACAGCACAATAGCAATGTGAAGTGCATGTATTGTGGAATAAGTACTTTTCAGAATAACAATAACATGTATGTATGTTTCTTCAATTGTGTGCAATTTTGAAAATGAACCCCTAAAAATATCTAGATTTTATCTAGCTCGAAATATTTAATTCATGTAAACCTAAGGTAAAAAGGCACAATTACAAAAAGTATAAACAAATTAATTAAAGTTTGAGACACAAGCCCCTCTCTTTCTCGACACGCGACCGTCTAGTGCAGCGTTTCCCAAACCTCTCCTGCAGTACCTCCTGTCCTGCATGTTTTAGATCTCTCCCTGATCCAACACAGCTGATTCAAATGATCAACTCGTTATGACCCCCTGGAGCTGCTTAATAACAAACTGATCATTTAAATCTGCTCTGTTGGGACAGGAAGAGATCTAAAACATGTAGGACAAGGGGTCCTCCAGGAGAGGCTTGGGAAACGCTGCTCTAGTGGATCTTCTGCTATTGAACACTCCCTAATATTAACCCCAAATGGTGGTAAGGCACTTGACTTCGCTACATTAATAAAATACTAAATTTCTAATCAGGGGAAAACAGTAACCAAGAGCGCGCTGCCGATCGCCCCTGTGAAATAAACAAAAAGGACGCGCAACTTGAATCGAAACCAAAAGTTGAAAGGAATAATTTAAAAAAAAAAAAAAGAACGCAAAGAAGCGATAAGACACTCACCCCAAAGTACAAGCAAACCCACCCTACATGGCCAGCTTATGTCCATAAAGAATAAAAATGAAGGGACAGCTTACCCCATCTAAATCTTTTCAACCTGAAAATAGTCTCTTCATATGGAATCACCGTCTGTGCTGCGCATGAAACAGAGCAAAGACAACGATTTAAGGAGACCTACAGACAGACAATGCTTTAAAGCTGATATGCCATCTACAACCCTTTTAACTTACCGATCTGAAACATGAGAAGACCTACTTAAAATGTCCGAAGAATGACTTATTTCCAAAGAAATAAGGACAGGGAGACGATGTGGTTTTGTTTCGCGCTGCTTGGCATCCCCTCCGCACAAACGCCTTAAGAAAAAGTCTTAAGTAGTAATGACGTCTATCCCTGTGTTAAAATTAAACCAGGTGACTAAGAGGAAGGGCTCCCAAGTGTGATTATATATATTATATTAGATTATATATATATATATATATATATATAAAATCAATCACACATAGGCCTACATATGCCCCCCAAAAATTAAAATAAAATTATACTTTAAAAAATCAAGAAGTGAAATCCTGAAATGTCGACAATTAAGAAGTATTTCCCCCCCCCCCCCCCCCCCCCCCCCCCCCCGTACCAGGTTAGTTGAGGAGCATTGCACTGAGCTCCGAGGTATATTCAGTGCCTTTGAGACGTCCTTGAATCCTTCCCCAGATTTTTCAGATGCAGGTTTCAAATCTTGCCTTTGGAATAACAGAGTTCTGAACAACTTGCTTTAAACTGAACAAAACAGTGCTGTGCTGAATTCCAGGTTGAGGTTCTGAGATTTCAGCTTAACGCCTTTTCACAAATGTGTTGAAATTGATTTGAGTGAGTGTAACTAATTTCAATAACACTTAAACTATCACTAACACATTAGCCCAAATCTCACATTATAGAACATATAATGTATAGAAAATTACACAGAAAACTTACCGATGGTGAAGCACAAGACCACACAAGCTCCATCTTGTTTCTGTTTGGATCAGGATGCATATGTCACACACACCCACATATTTTTGACTTGTTTCATTTTGTTTTTCTGGCACGACTGCACACACTGCCACACGGCAGAGGCAGGTTCCTCCTGGGGGAAACTGTAAATATGATGCCCTCAGAGATTTGGGAGAAGAGCGATTGTCAGTGGAACCAGTTTTAAAACAGATGAGGGGAGGAATGGTTTGTTCCATTGAAATGCGAAAGATCATTGTTCGGTAATAAGCAGAAAACAATATGGCCTAACCAGGATGGGTTTTGAGGGCCTGGTTTTTGTAGTGTTGCTGTTTATTCTCTGGACCCTAGCACCATTTTCAGTCAACCATCCACTGCATCACATTCACCACCAACAAGGAGCTGGAGAATAAAGTTGTGGTAGATTGCTCATGTGTTACGCTTGTGTGAAGTGTTTAGTGAGACATTTGGAAGTTTCAAACTGTGAAAACTAGCCATACTGTATACTGCACAGCCCAGCCCGCTGTTTGTGCATGACTCCTCTTGTGCTTCATTGTGCGGAGAAGTAAAGTAAACCCTTTTGAAAGGTATGGTGGTTGACTTCCTTTGTTCCATCTTCCTTACTGTTAATATTGAAGGGAAACCATTCAGTATCTCTGCTTAAGATCCCTGGCCTAATGTTTGTTGCACATGTTAGCTGCAGTGCGGGTCAGCCTCACTGGTCGTCAACCATATAGCGTATCCTAATTGGACATATGTCATGTTTTTAGTAGAATGGTAACCCCATACATGTTTTTCAGATCTCTCCAGTCTGTCTCTCTCCTCATCTCTTAGTCTCAAAGCTGCTCTGTGCTCCTGTGTGGCTGCAGTAGACTGTGCTGTTAACTCGCTGAGCCGCTGGAGGGTCTCTCTGTGTCTCTCTGCCTCCTCTCTGGCCTCCTCCTCGTAGGTCGTTCTGAGCCTCTCCATGACAGTGCTGACCTGTCCCACCATCTCCCTCAGCTCCTGCAGTGCCTCTCTGTGTCTCGCTGGTTTGTGTGAGGCAGGGCTGGGACAGAGCTCCCTGTGTGTCTCATTCTCTGTGCAGTGTCTCTCCTCCTGCTCTCCCCTCTCCGCTGCTCCTCCCAGCTCCTCTCGGTCCTCCTGTGCTCTCTGCAGCCCATGCTCAGCCGCCCCCCTCTCTTCCAGCGATCTGAGCTGCTCCTCCTTCACCCCCACAGTTTTGATGGGACAGTGGGCCTCCGGCCTCCAGCCTCCCTCCCAGCCCCGGCCTCTCCTCTGTGGGCCCCTGCAGGTGGGTGTCTGTCTGTCCCAGCAGGGACGCGTTACTCTGAGCTCCGGTCTCCTCCACCTTTTCCTTCTCTGGGGAGAGTGGACTCTCTGGGGAGACTGGACAAAGAGAGAGATACAATCAGCTGAAAGGAGTCAGCTTTCCGCAGCACACATAAAGGAGGAGTCAGGACTGATATCAAGGGAGACAGATTTTACCAAAATATATAACCATGTGACCTGTGTTACCTACACTGCTTCATAAAGAACAATGGATACTGTTACTGATAATGGTGCAACTAAATAAGTTATTTCATTAATAAACATACTGCTCCTGATAAATGTTCATTAATAAAGATATTTAAAGACAGTAAGTGATGGCATTATGTAGGATGCATGTGATGTGTTAGCCCCCCCTATACCGTTGTCTGAAAAGGTTCCTGCTGATTTATTCTTTATTTGGTCATCCTCACTCTGCGCTTGCATCTATAGCAAAGCGCCTGATTGGCTGTTTTCCTCTAAATCGCACACACCTCTGCAGCGAGGTGGGGAAAGGCATGAGCGTGCCAAAAAGCTGTGTTACACAACCCTGTTACACAACCAATGATTCTCACTGAAATCCCTATATGCTGTGGATACGCAGGTTGTGTGTTGCAGTTTTTTCTCTTAAAACTTCATTGATTTTGCTATAATAATAAAAAAATGAGTGTGATACACTGGAAGGATTCAAAAATGAGAGTGTTTCAATATTTAAAGCAGTTATCCAGACTGTGTGCACCCCTAGTTTTTGGCATTATGGTCAGGAGAGGAGGTAAGCAGGTGAGAGGTGAGGAAGACCATGGAAAAGCATTGTTCCCAGATTTCTGCCCCTCTGAAAGTAAATCTCCTGCTTTGAGCAGCAAGTCTGGCTTCTCTGAGGTGCATCTGTGGGTACAAAATGCTCTTTCTGAGGCTTAAAGGAGCTTGAAAGAGTACTGTAGGAGGTGGTGTTTCAGTGAAAGCAAAAACATCTGTACCATAACATTGTGGGGAGAAACCAACTGCTCACACTGACACTGTAAAGTTCAGAGATCTTGTTGTTAACATAACTTGTGTTATTAATTTTATTTAAAGAGTGATAATGTAGTTCTGTTGTGGGTGAGGCATCCAGGTACAATACAACTATATATCTGATGTCATATATTTATGATTGAAGTTTCACGTGAAGATTTGGGATGGGAACTTTCAGCCAATCCCTGTGCAGCTACTAGAACTGGAGCAAACTGGTCCCACGTGTAAATTCCCACCTTGCACTTCTTTTCCATGCTGTTCACAGCCTTCCTCCACCCCGCCCCCTCTCTCCTCCCTCTTTATGAGATCCGCGCAGGGGCATCGGCAGCCTGAGCCCACGGCCAGGCACAACACGATTCCTTCACCCCTTCATCGGACCTCCAACAAAATGTGCATTCCACTACGCACCCTTAAATCACAGTCTGTGCACTCTCATTGTATGGAAATTCATATCTGCTCAATGCATATATAAGGTTTGAACATACAGCCCTGATGTTAATCTGTGTTAAAGTTTGACACAGCATTACTATATGCATTATTGTCATTTCGCAGATGCTCTTATCCCCAGATACTTACATTTATACATATTTATATATTCAAATTTTATCCATTTATACAGATGGATATTTACAGAGGCAATTATGGGTTAAGTACCTTCTCCAAGGGTACAGCAGCAGCGCCCCAGCAGGAACTCCAACCAGCAACCTTTTCATTAAGAGCCCTGCTCCTTACCACTACACCACATGCTGTCCACACAAAATAACACCTAATACACATAAATCAGGTGTTCTCACTCACCAGGTAGACTCTGTGCTCCTCCTGTGTGCAGGGCTTTGCTCTGCTGCTGGGTCTGTCCCAGCTCAGTGTGCAGCTGAGGGGAGCGGTAGCAGCCGGCCCGGCTTCCCATCATACTTTGCACCTTCTGCAGCAGCTGCGTCACCTGGGCCCGATCCCCCCTTCTGCTGTTGTTGAAGACGTGGTACCTGTTCTCACACCTGTCGAGCAGCTTCCGCAAGGCCCCGCCTGTGTGGGAGATGTGCTGCTCTATGCTGGAGAGGCCCAGCCGGTCCCCGCAGGTGAACAGCACCAGGGTGTGCCTCCAGACCGTCGGCCCCAGGAAGCCCATGTACTCCTCCACTCTGCTCCAAATGATGTCCCCGCCCACGGGGAAGACCAGCAGGAAAGCGTGAGGACCGGGGGGGCACAGGGACACGCTGCGCACCGTCTCTGATCTAATCCAGCCCGGGGGGGGCTTCCGTGTGAAGTAGTCACACCCCGGGGTGTCCACCACGGCGACTGACCAGCCCCCGCTGACCTCACCCTGCCCCCACACGCAGGTGCTGACCACCGCATCGGTCTGAAACTCTGTTCTGCCCAGGATGGTGTTTCCCGCCGAGCTCTTCCCTGAGTTTCTGCCCCCCAGCAGCACCAGCCTGAGCTCAGACACACGGACACCCTCACCTATCGAGCCTCCGCTCTCCTCTCCCTGACCTACTGATCCCTGTCTCTCCTCTCCCTGACCTGCTGATCCCTGTCTCTCCTCTTTCTGACCTGCTGATCCCTGTCTCTCCTCTTTCTGACCTGCTGATACCTGTCTCTCCTCTCCCTGACCTGCTGATCCCTGTCTCTCCTCTTTCTGACCTGCTGATCCCTGTCTCTCCTCTTTATGACCTGCTGATACCTGTCTCTCCTCTTTCTGACCTGCTGATCCCTGTCTCTCCTCTTTCTGACCTGCTGATCCCTGTCTCTCCTCTCCCTGACCTACTGATCTCTGTCTCTCCTCTTTTTCTGCTGTCATCACACTGTCCTTCTGCCAGAAAAGCAGACGGTTCCCCTTGCGAGCAGCCATTACTGACAGTCATACCTCCCTCGTCCTCAGCTCCAGGAAGTACAACCTGCTTTCGGTTTTTCACGGTGAGGAACGTGAAATATCTCACTCAACCAGTACATGCATGTTAATGAAGCTAAAGAGGAACAACAACAACATCAACCAAACAAAACAAGAACACAAGAAGAAACCTGTGGAACACCTGGTAATTGTGGAGAGCAGAAAGACTGAACCTTTTGCATTTGCATTTTGCATTTGAGCTGATGGGGTTGTGTCACAGTTCAGATATGTTGCAGTGCACATTCACAAATTCGGGCTTCCTTAATGTAAAATATTAGCAATAGCAGTTATTGTTGTTTGATGAGGCTGTTGGTGTATGCTGTATCACAGAGAGAGATCAGACTCCCTGCAATATGACTTCAATTATGACAAATATATTGGCATATTAATTTGGTATTAATTTGTACTATTAATTAAGGTTTAAAAAGCCTTTTTATTCAAGAATGAGCACTACTGAGCAGTGTTATTGATTGTAGGATAGTCCTCTATCTTGCAAGAAAACGTCTCTATTCACTAAGAGATAAATAGGTCATCTACACCTGTTGACAAACCCCACCTGTGGTACAGGCCTGACACTTGCAGGCTGCAATGACAGGCTTTGACCACCAGATGGGAGTGTAGATGAAGGAGTGCTAGAGAGGTGCAGCTGGGATAAATGCTGGTAACGCTGCTTATTCAAGTCTGTATTATTAGTAAGGTTTTCTATCTGTCTAGTGTAAAGCTCACAAAGGATTCCAAGGACAAAGAGAAAGAGAGAGAGAGAGAGAGAGAGAGACGCATTCACACCACACACACACACTTCTGTATTTGTTGTTTGTTTGTTTTAATGTATGTAGAAATGCTTTGGCAATACAAATGGAGTTTTTGTCATGCCAATAAAGCTCATTTGAATTTGAATTTGAGTGTGTGTCTGTGTGTGTGACAGAGAAAAAGACAGAAAGAGATAGCGTGTGTGTGTCTGTGTAAAGACATTCCGTGTATGTGTGTCTGTGTGTGAGAGAGAGAAGGAAGGAGACTGAAGGTGTTGAGTTCTCACTGTAAGCTTCAGCTCCTCGAGAAAAATCTAATGCTGTATGATCTCTGGGCGAGGAAAAGTCTGCTGGCTGCAGGGAGAGATGTGATATGTGGTCTGGGTGCATGTTTTCAGAATCTGTTTTCGTCTGTTTGTGTCCAGAAAATTATTTTTAGCACAGGTTGTAAGTGCAGCTGCATGAATACTTCGTAACTGTTTACTGAGGCACATACTGACAAACACGAACAAACTCACGCTCTCACACACCGATACACATACTAACCGTCACTACCTGCAAACTCACGCTCTCACACACCGATACACATACTAACCGTCACTACTTGCCGTCTCACACATATACCCACAGGCATTTAAATAGTCAACTACTAGCAATTGCACATGCAAGCTTTTTACAACTGCTTTGAGTGATCACTGACGTTTGAGTCATTATTATGCAAAACTCTTAACACAAAGAGTAGAACTGAGCTGCAAAATTCCAGCCTTAAGGCAGGGCGACACACTCACCCTCTGAAGACAGAACTCTTAATCACCACCTCTGGAAATACTACCATCTCATTTAAGGACAGTGGGCAAGTGCTAACTGCCAGTGTCGCAAACTGCTCAATCAGAGTAACACTTGTTTACAGCTGTGCCTCCTTTCTGCTAATGCCCCTGCCCATGCGACAGTGCAAGGCAACACAGCTGATAACCACAGCACAAATACAGCACCACAGCGCAACCACAGCAGCACAGCACAACCACAGCACCACAGCACAACTACAGCACCACAGCGCAACTACAGCACCACAGCACAACTACAGCACCACAGCGCAACCACAGCACCACAGCGCAACTACAGCACCACAGCACAACTACAGCACCACAGCACAACTACAGCACAACTACAGCACCACAGCACAACTACAGCACCACAGCGCAACTACAGCACCACAGCGCAACCACAGCAGCACAGCACAACTACAGCACCACAGCACAACTACAGCGCAAATACAGCACCACAGCACAAATACAGCACCACAGCACAAATACAGCACCACAGTACAAATACAGCACCACAGCACAAATACAGCGCAAATACAGCACCACAGCACAAATACAGCGCAAATACAGCACCACAGTACAAATACAGCACCACAGCGCAACTACAGCACCACAGCACAAATACAGCACCACAGCACAACTACAGTGCAACTACAGCACAACTACAGCACCACAGCGCAAATACAGCACCACAGCACAACTACAGCACCACAGCACAAATACAGCACAAATACAGCACCACAGCACAACTACAGCACCACAGCACAACTACAGCACAACTACAGCACCACAGCACAAATACAGCACAAATACAGCACCACAGCACAACTACAGCACCACAGCACAACTACAGCACAAATACAGCACCACAGTGCAAATACAGCGCAAATACAGCACCACAGCACAACTACAGCACCACAGCACAACTACAGCACAAATACAGCACCACAGTGCAAATACAGCACAACTACAGCACCACAGCACAAATACAGCACAACAGCACAACTACAGAGAAGGCAGAGAGCCTGGAGCAGTCTGTGGCAACAGGAAGCAGATGACTGAAGATGATGTTGGATTTACTTGGGGGTGTAACTATTACACAGTGATTATTCAGTGTCTAATCAGTGGATATTAATATGAAGCAGGTATTCTATTTTGATTGCATTATTAAAAGTGCATTGGAAGCCAGCGCTTGCGTTGTGCGCTGGTTTTTGGTTCTGCTCTGTCTCTGTGCCGCAGGTGATTACTGCTTTGCTGTAGCACAGCCTCCGGAATTATGTGCTCAAAGTTCAAAACAATTCATGCAAAACTCCGCTGCAAAAACACCAGGGCTGGAGACCTTTAAACGCATTTCAAACCACTGCATGTAAGACACAAAAATCACTAAACGGCATGTTCACTGTCAAATCTGTTTTCTTATGTTACAAGATGTTTTTTCTATCGCCTTTTGCCTACAGTGACCACTGTTTCTAAATGATTGAATTTACATTGTGAAAATCCACCAGGCTGTGAATATGCGTATTGTGTGCCACCAGTGCATGTAGCTGGATATGGGTGTGGTAGAGATGAAGAGCAGGACAGGGACACTGTCAAAGAATGGGATGGAGAAGGTCAAAGAGCAAGATGACAGGGCCGGAGTTAATGATGGGGACAAGATGAAGGGGGACAAAGGGGGTCGTGTTCACGTACACATGCAGAAGTCCAGCTCCTCACATGACTTTTCCTATGGGCTGGCTTCAACCTCGCCGAGCCAAAGAGGCGTGGCTGCAGCATCATTGGCCAGTGTATGTGTCATTGTCATTCTCTATATCTCCCCCCCTTTTCTCAGTTCTGAGGGGTTTTTTCTGCTTGGAGATGGAAGGTTACGTTCCTGAGTTAAATGATAAACATTGAATTAACTGTTTGCTCTAAAAACCAATAAGTCATGTTACTTTGTTTCAACCAATGTTTTCATGGCATATCAACAAGAAATATGGTTTTAGTTCAAATATGTTTTCTAACATTAATGTGCTACAAAGAAAATGAAATGTGTGGCTTTGAAGATCTGAAAAGCCTGCATTGCTTTTTGTGTTGAGTGGTTTGGAATTTGTGCCAGTGGTTTCTTTCGAATAAATTGTCAAAAACTGTTTTGTGCTTTAGCAAAGTGTTTTGAATATTTAGCAAAGTGTTTTGAATATTTTGTCAAAGCAACTGTAAACCACTGTGACCACAGCATGCATTTTAAAGGATTAAATAAACAGCAGTTTTTGAAAGGAATCAAATCATACACCATGCAACCAATGACAAAAATTCACGCACAAATGACAAATGGTCCCTTTTCTGCAAACAGTTACAAATCACCCTGGGGAAATAAGCGGAGCTGTAGGGAGAATATCCAAGAAGAGAGACTATATTTACCCACTGCAATGTCAGAGACACAGAATCCACACACACATTCCAGTGTTCACACACACACATACACACACACTCACATGCCTGCACATGCTCTCACACACACGTGCACACACATGCCTGAGCATACACTCATACACAGACACAAACACTGAAATACTGGCACACACACACACACACACACACATACACACACACACACACACACACACACATACACGCACACACACACACACACACACACACACATACACGCACACACACACACACATGCACATGCATGCTCACACACACACTAGCACGTATACTCAAAATACGGACAGAGACCCATTCGTATGTCAGTAAATCACACATTGAGAAGTCCCTACCCAAACCCTCCTCCCCTCCTGCTGCCTCTTCCTCAGGTACTGCAATTTGTCAGTTTGCTGACTAAAGAAATTCCCACAGAGGTGCAAAAGTCACATACTATAGGGAGAGAATGAGGGACATGGGGAGAAGAACTGTAAGAAAGACAGAAATCCACCTACAAATAATTTTCTCATTTATATTTTAATTTTTTGAGTGTTGAAACACAGCCATTCTAATATATGAAAGTAGGCCCTATTATTATTTAATTATTGAATATTTATATACTTTTTACACTTCCCGCGTATGATTTTACTTATAGTATTCTTTGAATATTTATCATATTTTTCATATTGCATGTTGTTAATGTATTGCTCTCTGATTATTATGCTTTTGAAATGATGTACTCTGTGACCTGCTTAACTGACCTCTGCTCATACTAATATAGGATGTTTGAAGTGGACTGAGCTGAGAGGCTGGGGGGTGTGAGGAGGGCAGCAAGAACTGGATTCAGCCAGACCTCCATAAAAACAGCCACGCAAAACATGCTGTCCTGGGAGGGGCTCTGCTGGCAGGAGGCTGACATGAGGAAAGAGATCAGCAGGGGAACACACGGGATTCAAGAGTGCGTTACACCGGAGCCGAGAGTGTGTCGCACTGAGACGCACTGGAGCCAAGAGTGTGTCGCACTGAGACGCACTGGAGCCGAGAGTGTGTCGCACTGAGACGCACTGGAGCCAAGAGTGTGTGACACTGAAACACGCCGAAACCAAGAGTGTGTCGCACTAAGACGCGCCGGTACCAAGAGTGTGTTGCACTGAGACGCACTGGAGCCGAGAGTGTGTGACACTGAAACTCACCGGTACCAAGAGTGTGTTGCACTGAGACGCACTGGAGCCGAGAGTGTTTCACACTACAACACACTAGAACCAAAAGTGCGTCACAATGAAACACATTAGAGCTAAAAGTGTGTTGAAATACATTGAAATGCATTCAGACTGAGAGTGTGTCACACTGAAACGCACTGAGGCCAAGACTGTGTCACAATGAAACACACTGAGGCCAAGACTGTGTCGCAATGAAACACACTAGAACCAAGAGTGTGTCGCAATGAAACACACTAGAACCAAGAGTGTGTCGCAGTGAAACGCACTGGAGGGTAACCCTGTGGTCTGACACACTGATGCCGGTGTTGTGTTCCTCTCTTCAGATGATCAGGACTGTGAAGAGAACCTACTGTACTTCAGTCTGTTTACCCTCACAGATGAGTACAGTTTGACGTAAATAATTTGTCCCTACTCCTAGTAGTCAGAGAGGGAGGACGTGATTCACTGGCAGACGTACAGATGGACAGGCAGATAAACAGACAGAAATGTGCGCTGGATAAATCTGCTTCTCCAGCTCGGCTGCGAGCCTGCACACATTGTTCTGCTCCAGGACCCAGGATGTCTTGCACAGTAAACACATGTCTCAGATTACACACACAACACTGCGTGTACACCCCCTCTCTGTACCTCTCTTTTCCTCTTTCTCTTGCTCTCACTTCTCCATCTCCCCACCTTTCTTTTAGCAGAATCATTCACACACACAAACACTTTCCTCTTCTGCTTCTGCCTGTATTCCTTCTTCCTCCGGTTACCCCTATCTCTCGCTTTCTCTGAACAAACACTCCCCCTCCTTCCCCAGGCTTATTTTGCTTTTCCTTCTTCCTGCCCACCCCCTCTCATAACCAGCCAGCCCCCCCCCCCCCCCGACCCCCACCCCGTTTCAGAGCCGTGATGGTGGTCGCACTCCCTTCTCCTGTTACAGAAAGTGAAGTTTAACTTTCAACAACAGTAATGAAGCTGCACATGTTGCAAAATCTCAGACACAGAGCTCATGTCAACAAGCATGCTTCAGCAAGGGAGGGGGAGAGAGATAGAGAGAGAGAGAGGGAGAGAGAGAGAGAGAGAGAGAGAGAGAGATAGAGAGAGAGAGAGAGAGAGAGATAGAGAGATAGAGAGAGAGAGGGAGAGAGAGAGGGAGAGAGAGAAAGTGAGAGAAAGAAAGAGAGAGAGAGAGAGAGAGAGAGAGAGGGATATATGCATGTGTAAAATTTATGCCAATAAAAGTATTCTGAATTTTTTTAAGAGAGAGAAAAAAAAAGGAGACGAGAGAGGGAGGGAGGTGAAAGAGATTAGAGAAGAGAGGGAGATTAGAGAAAGAGAGGGAAAGAGAGAGAGAGAAAACCAGAGACAAGGAACACTGAGAATGACATTTGCGCATGAAGGATACATTTAACCCTGAGTTTCCCTCTATAGAGAAATGGTGAAACGCATAAATTTATGCACAGAATACGGTTTTTACCTTTCTCAGGCTTTCACCCACCTATCGTTAGTGTCTTTCTGAAAGGGAGGACAGTGCAGTAGATGATACATGCATCAGTACAAAGATGGTTCGAAACCCCCCAGCATCAGTACAAAGAGGGTTCAAACCTCGGGACAGAAAGGCTGGATCTACTGCTGGGGTTCCAGCTCCGCACAATCCCGCTGGATCTGGTCATTCAGCAGCAGGATGGGACCAGACTCTGGGTTATAAGCCTGGGCATCCTCAATGCATCCTCATTGGTCACTATCAGGTATACCTGGCCCATTCTGCATCACAGCCTTTCTTGCAGACACCTGACTTTCAGAGAGCAGTTTCCGTGGGTGTACCTAACCCCAGGTCCCTTCCAGAAGAGCCAGAGGTGAAGTGTCCCTAACTCTGACCCTGCATGCCGGCCGTCCGTCAGTACAGTGTCAGTGTTTGTGAATCTGTCAGCATTTTTTAGAGCTGTGTGTAAGGTGGCAGCTAGCTCCGCTCCTGGCGCGGGTCGAGGAATGCCTGCAGTGTAATGTAAACACTTTAAAAACACGGCCACATGGAAGAGTGGGTGAAAACAGTCACACTGGACCAGGGCAGAAAGGTGATTGGTTCTCATCAGAAGAGGGAGTACACTGATTGGCTGTCACGCTTGCCTGGAGAAGGGTAACCCTACCCTGTCCTAACAGGGTATAACCTTTCACCCTCCCGCCAGGTTCGCAACCTTATCCTTATCCTGCTCTACAGGTTATAACCTTACACCTTTCCAACAGGTTATGACCCTTTACCCCTCTGAAGAGTGAGAACCCTACGCTTCACTGACAGGACAGAGCCCTGAGTTTTAATAGCAGTGAGCCCTGTGTGGATTTGATTTGATAGGATCATCCTTCTCCTGTGGTCCTCTTCCATTACCCCTGTGTTTATGTGTTATTGTCTCAATTTTCCAGTCAGCGAGCAGCTAACAGCCTGAGAACACAGTTACTGATTAACTCCATATCTCCGGGATCTGAGCTCCTACAATCACAGTCAAAAAGTGTGTGTTTGTGCATGAACGTGCGTATGCGTATGCATGTGTGTGCATATGCGTATGTGTGTCTACGTGTGTGTATGCATGAGTATGCGTGCTGTCCCTATAGGCATGTATGTATGCACATGCATGTTAGCGCTTGCATGTGCTTGCATATGTGTGTGTGTGTGTGTGTGTGTGTGTAGGCATTGCTGAGGGAGAGGATGAGTTGATATCCCCGTGAGTGACTCCTTTATCTCAGCGATAAACTCACAGAAGTGCTGAGTCAGAAGACTTGGCTGGAGTTTAAACCCATTCAACTCACTCCTCTGTACCTCCCCATCCATCCCTCTCTCTTTCTCTCAGTCCTTTCCTTCCTGTCCCCCCATTTCTGTCCTTCTCTGCCCTTTCTCTCTTCCTCCTCTCCTCCCCCTCTCTCCCTGTCTCAATTCAATCCAGTTCCCTTTATTGGCACGGCAAACATACATTTGCGTGCTCCACAAACAAAAGGAGCAATAAAAAGCACAGTTATGAAGTACCATTAAGACTAAGCTGTTACTGTGGGTAAACATGCAATAATACTTTAAGTACATATACATTAATAACAACCACTAAATGGCCGCCACTACTACAGCTCAACGCATAGCAAAAGTATTAAATAAGAGAAAAGGAGGCTGATGCCTGCCTGTGCCCCTCCCAGTGTCAGTACTAATGCCCCACAGTTCTCTGGTACACACAGTCTCTACCCGTCTCCTTCATCAAACAACACTGGCAGATCAAACAGAATAGGGAGAGAGAGAGAGAGAGAGAGAGAGAGAGAGACAGAGAGAGAGAGACAGAGCGGGAGAGTGAGAGGGAGAGGGAGAGAGAGAGAGAGAGGGAGATGGAGAGAAAGACGCGTTTTTCTTCAAATGATTATATTTGATTAACTGATGTATTGTTCATCTTGTCTTTCTCCACAATTAAGCACTTTTAAATTGAAAAATTTAAATTGGGGGGAGGGGGGAGAGGACGTTAGAGAGAGAGAGAGATCGACCTCCCTTGCAGAAGTAGTCTGTGAGACGGTCTGATCAGGACACCTCTCGTTTATAAACCTTCCTGTCACACAATGGAAGGAGCTGCCACACAAACAGACAGGAGAAAGCTTTTTACACTGTTTACCGCTGTGTTCCCAAAACCAAATCACTCATCCACCCCTCACCGGCTGCTTCATAGAGAAGAGATAAGAGCATGCACACACACACACACACACACACTCTCACACACACACACACACACACTCGCACACACACACACACACATGCACACACACACACACTCACACACGCACACGCAGACACACTCTCACACGCACACACTCACACACACACACACTCACACACGCACACACACTCACACACACACACACACACACAGAGGCCAAACGAACAAGCGCAAATCCCATCAGTTGCAGTTTGATCTGTAATCATGATGAGCTCCAATTTTCCTTTTGAATGAAATGATTTCCTGCTGAAATCCTCTGTTAGGGGCTGCATTATCTTTTGCCTCTTTGCTCCCAGACAATTAATCAATAATCACTCCAGCTGCATTTGGAAACAGTGTCTTGGACAATCGCAAGGTTGCTGGGAACAGCAAACATTTTTCAGATGGAGAAAATGAACTAATATAGATTCAAGTTAGGATACAGTGGGACAATCATAGCAGGCTTAGATATAGCAAATGTATGGGGACATTAACACCCTCAACACATGACCACATCAATCAGAATAAGCAAATTCACTCACTTTAAATGGATAACAAAGAGGTGGAAACAGGGTCTCTGCAATGCTCGTGAGAGAGGTCACTGCAATGCGTAGGACATAGCACTCTGAGGGCAGGATATTATTGTTATAAAAATGAATGTATGCCCCCTAACTGGGACACATTTGTATGGAGCAGAACAACATGGTCAACCCAACGGCTGCAGGATGGACAGGAACCCACCCTGGTGGGAACAGTTCAAAGTCTTATCCCATGTGTAGGACACCTCCTATTGGCTGTGCCACTGGTAATGTTGGCCCTTCTCTCCACCAATCAGACAGATCTAAGAATTACAGGACCCTAGAGAGGGGGCCAATGGTGAGTCAGGCTTCTCTTTGCATACGCTGCCAGCGCTAGGACGTCGCTCCGTATCAGAGGGAGGCGGATGGAGATGAGGTGCAGACGCACACGCATGTCTGGGAGGACCGTGCCTCTGTGCGGCCCCGCCCACCTCCTCATGACTGACAGCAGATGGACCCATTTAATTATCGCCTTTTCCCATGAAACCTCATTCATTTTAGGTAACGATATTCACCATGTTTTCTTTCCCATTATGAGAACGAAGTCACCACTCTGCGGGCCTGGCCAAGGCTCAAAAGATCCACAGCAGGTCAGACACTGTGCACCAGAGTGCGCATTAACCTTACCCCAACCTTCAGGAAAACATCCATGCGTACGCACGAACAGAATCCGAGCTGTGTGCGTTTCACTGGATACGCACGCTGCGAGGATGGGCAAAGTCAGGACTGTAATGAATCCCACCTGCTGTTACCAGGGCCGAGCCTGAGGTTTACCTCCCGCTGCCCTGACATTATGAGAAAGCAGAGCCGCTCACTGAGGGAACGCCCGAGATCCAGATTCCTGTCTGCATTCACACCACGCTGTGGGGAAGCAACAAGGTCAGAGCCTTATCGACAGCACTCTGATATTCCTGGGCTAGGAAGAGGGGCAGGCGAGGGGGGGGGGGGGGGGCACAGCAGTACAAACATGCCCCTCTGCCCCAAACATGTCCACCTGCAAGGGTGGTCTAACGTTGGGCAGGGCAAAGCAAGAAAAGGTGCTAAAAAGATTAGGGAGAGAAGAGGGGGCTGAAGGGAGGGGTGAGTCACTGGATGGGAAGGCAGATTGTTGGAAAGTGTATTGGGAGGGAGGGGGGGAGGAGGAGAGGGGCGGGCGGCAGAGTGAGTGCGAAAAACAAGCCATTCTTGAGAGGGGGAGGGAGGGGGGACTTCACGACAGAGAGGGGAGGCGCTACCGCACAAATATGACTGGAGAGAACAGTTGCTAAGGTTAAAATACATCATACTCGCGTCTCATTCGGACGGATGCATCTCACTGCATTTCTTTATTTTTTCCCACTGTAACAAGCAGACCGGATACTGTTAAGTAGTGGGGGTCGCTCGACGCCGTCCTGGGTTTGCACTGATAGGATGCTGGTGCCTTTCTATTTCATACCTGGAACGAGGAAGCGCTGAAGGTGTTTAAAACCGAAGACTGCAAAACAGCTGAGGAGAAAGACGCTCACAGTCGCTGGAACATTGGATCCGAAGCTCCGGGTGACTCGCGTGTGAGAAACGGCCATAGAGGTCATTTTGGTGTATTGGATGATTTCGGGCGAAGCAAATAGAAACAACAAACAAGCGAGAAAGAATACCTAAAAAGTCCTAGCAATTTCATGCTAAAATTCAGCTATAGGCGGAACCGCACTTGGAAGCGATTCAGGCAATATTTTGCACCTTGCTGTCGGACAGAGTAGACGATTTTCATTTAAAATAAAATATTGTGATTTAACTATTAAACTATATAACGCACATACACCTCCTTAAAATTACAATCTCAAACTAGAAAGCTGGTCACTTTCTGGTTTCTGTATTGTTATTTTGTATTATTGTTCATTTTTCGTACATTTGGGCAAACATACATGTATATCTTTTTTTTTTTTTTTTTGAAAAAAGGGTAATACTATCACTTTAGTGCAATATATTGCTGGCCATCCATTTTGCACTCAGGGAGGGTCTGCACGTGAGCGCCATACGTAACTGTAAAGCAGATTGCTTAAATATTACTGTATTATCGTTATTTCTGTTATAAAAATAATTTTAAAAAAATACACAGGGTCACTTTTTAAAAAAAAAAAAAGTTTACCTCTCTCCTTGTGTGAGTATTTTACGTGTTATTTGGTAATAATCAGTGAAACACCGAAACCAGCAAAATAAGGATAGCTGCATTTGTGCCTTTTAAAATCGTGACTCGTGATTTGCGCTTTATGTTGATTCATGTATAGCAGTACTAGTGTTTACTTTTTCCCCCAAAGAAAAAGCTGATGAAGTAGCATTCGTTGATTTCAGTTCGATTAATGAGGTGTCCTGGACAACAGAAAACTCAAGAAAATTCAAGCCGCTTTTCACCACAGACATCGTGAAATATTTAAGCTGTAAAGACTGGTGCTTGTTGTTATTGTGTAGGGAACTAAGGACCATAACAAGAAAAAATCGAATTGTGTGCGGGTGTGCAAACTGACCAAAGTTGTAATAAAGCCATAAGCACCGGCAAGTCCACACATACCAGCAGAAATTATCCACCGGACTGTACAACCGTGAAAGCAAAATGACTGACGGTCCGAGACAGAGGGGAAACAAGGCAGGCGAATCGGCCGGCGACGCGGCGAAGGACGCGGGCGCCTCCGGGGTGGCTCTGAAGAAGGAGATCGGCCTTGTGAGCGCCTGCGGGATTATTGTGGGTAAGTCTCCTCTTGTGGGGAGCTGGGTGGAAAGCAATTATTAACACAGATGCAATGAGATTTTTTTCCCCTGTAATTGGAAGTAACTGTCAGCGGTGCCCTATTTAGACATCATGTGTGTCACCCTGCAGGTGTGATCCAATCAGGGAAGTCTTTGCAATTGGGAGGCGGGGCATGAGCAAAGACCTTCACTTTAAAACGCAGGTCAAGGCAGTTCATTCAAAAACCGCCGGCGGTCATCATTTGACAAGTGCATGTGATTGGAAGAATTCAGTGGGATTTGGCAAGCCTAAATTAAAGGCTCTTAAAAGCCTGATATATGAATGCTTCTTATGTCCAGAAAAAAAAGCACTTTCTCTGGGGTTAACTTTCACATGAAACAATTAGGTGTCTTTAAGAGTACAGGAAGCCAGGCTGTGTAGATGTGTTGCTGAATATAAATCAAATGTGACATTGCAATTGTTTTATAGCAAGGAACTGTGAGTATGTATGACAGATGTCAAGCAGGCAAAGTACAAGGTGTATGGCTTCCAGCAAGAGGAGTTACGTTTGCTTTGTCAAAAGACCCAGACCTCCGTGGCTGATTGAAGTGGTGTATCCTTCCTGCAAGCCCCCCCCCCCCCCCCCCCCCCCCACGCGCACACACACACACACACACACACAAATTTCAGATGTATATTCACCACACAGTGTATCCGTCTGCTGGCTGTATTCAGCCACTGCTGATACCCAGTCTGCGCCTGTGTCCAGTTTGGGCACACAACCTCTCTTTCCCAATTTCCCTGCAGCACCCGTCCTCTACCTCCATGTACACTACAAGACCTGCTGTCCTGGGTCAAGGTCCCTGTCACTCACAGTCGGACCCCTTCAGCTTTATCAGTCATCTGGTTTTTATTGGCACTCTTTGTACCCTGCGCGCCCTATTGAACTGCGCTGTCGGGAACAAGCACCTCCAGATATCAGTTCCACCCTTTCTGAGGCATGGCCCTGCGCACAAGACAAGAATCAGTCTGCTCTTTTGACGAATTGGACCTGATCTGATGCTCAGATTATGCGCTTTATTCCCCCATCCCCCACCCGCCCAATCACATCCACCGTTTTACTGGCTGCAGAGGCGGAGGGGCGGGGCTATCCGAAAGGCTTTAGCGGGTCTGGGAATATCAGAGGATTTGGCATTATTAGCGGAGGTGCTGGCAGGTTTTGGAGGGGAATGCAAAGGAGTGGCGAGGGACTCTTAATCTCAGGAATCAAAGCGGTTGTGCCCCCGGGCGGATGGGATTTCGGCTTACGCGCATTCCTTCTCTTACCCACCGCTTATTAAAGTTGGGGGGGGGGGTCTGCGCTGTAATGAAGGGCCGCTGTCAGACCCCCCGCACCCCGCGCCGCGCTGACGTCTGTGCGCAGCTCTCCTGCCCGACGTAGCAGGATTTATGATTTCAGTGAAATGTTAATCTCCCTAATGCTGCCCAACCTGCGCAGTGGACAGAGGATGCGCAGTTTGCCTTTGGGAAGTGCAGCATGGCAGAGGTTATGCAGTCATACATATGCGCAGTGGGTTACATGTATGCGCAGTGGGTTACATGTATGCGCAGTGGGTTACATGTATGCGCAGTGGGTTACATGTATGTGTAGTGGGTTATATTTATGCGCAGTATGTCATACGAATGCGTAGTGGGTTATATGTATGCGCAGTGGGTTAAATGTATGCGCAGTGGGTTAAATGTATGTACAGTATGTCATATGTATGTGCAGTGGGTTGTATTTATGCGCAGTGGGTTGTATTTATGCACAGTGGGTTATACGTATGTGCAGTGGGTTATATTTATGCACAGTGGGTTATACGTATGTGCAGTGTGTCATGCATGCGCAATATGTCATAGGGATAGCCTCCTCTGATTTTTTTTTTTTTATTGCTGACCTGAGGTGTGTTCTGCACGTTTACATTCTGTTGTTTCAGAATTGTCACAATGAGCCACAAACTGTCCCAAACGGCGAGCCAACACAACTGCAGAATGAGATGTTCTGTCTGTGGGCATGTTCGCGTATGCGGTTCCAAGTTACGCTCAGCGGCGTTTTTGAACACAGTCCGATTCACATTCTGAGTATGGAAGTGAAAGGCGCGTCCCTGCTGTAAGACCGCGCTTATTTGCCTGGGTTCTCGGTTGCGCTGGTGGCTGCGCTGGTGGTTTGGGGCCTGCAGACCTGTGGCTGCTTGTGACTCGGCTCCTCTGCTTTGGCAAATCTGTGCCAAAGCCGGAGAAACCAGAGCGACCCGATCGCTGCGGTCATCGCTGGATTCCCTCCACACCAGCATCCAGCCACAGAGACAGAGCCTTCAAAACGATTCACTTCCAGAGAAATGAGCCGGAGAGAGAGGGAAGGGAGACCGAGAGAAAGAAAGAGAGAGGGGGGGGAGAGAGAGAGAGAAGGAAAGAGAGAGAGAGGGAGAGAGAGAGGGGGGGTGGGGGAGAGAGAGAGAGAAGGGAGAGGCACAGAGAAGGAGAAAGAGAAAGGGAGAGAGAGAGAGAGAGAGAGAGGGACAGGTTATGAGTGGTAGAGGTTAGGAGAGAGAAAAAGCTGAAGAGAAAAAGAGTAAGAGAGATGTGTAGGGTGAGGGGGATTGAATGAGATATGGGAGTGAGAGAGAGAAAGATTGAGGTAGAATATGAGGGAGAGCGTGGGCGTGAAGGGGAACAGGATATAGACAGAGCAGGAGAGAGATTAGTGTTGAGAGATTAATATTACTTTTAAGTGATGATGTTGTCTGACCTCCATAGAGTGATATCCCAGAATGCACTGAGCATTTGGTGTTTTTTGCCTTCCGTTCATCCCCTGGGGTTTAACTGATTTCAGTAATTGCCACTGCTGTTGTACCTGATTTCCTCCTGTTTCTGGAGGTTATGAGAGAGGAGGGTAAAGGCTGTGGGAGTTCCCCGAGTGTCAGCCCTGCAGCTGGAGGTATTCGAGACTCCGCACGTCAGAGAGGGCTGCATTTCTGTGGGGACAGCGTCAGCGTTGTTTTGCTCCCTAAACGGGAAGTGTGGGACACTGAGGCAGGAAACATGTGCACTTCTTCACTCTGCTTGTGTCAGCAGCTCAGAGAGTGGTGACCAGACTGCAAACAGCGTTTAAACTTTCTCAGTACAAGAGTCAGACTGACAGTCAGGTCTCTGTCTCTCTCTCTCTCTTCCTGTCTCTATCTCTGCCTCTTTCTCTCTCTCTCCCGATCTCTGTCTCTGTCTGTAATAGCCACACTAACGGTCAGGTCTTTCTCTCAGTGATAGTCACGCTAGCTTGAAGCACTCTCTTGCGCTTGTGCTGGTTTATAGTAATGGCTCAGAGGATCTTGCAAGAGCAATTATGTCCATATCAGATTGAACTTGTTGTAGCAAGCTCAGAGCAGCTAGTGAAAGAGTATTGAAATTGTAATGTGTGTAATAAGCTTTACTGTGGAAAAGAATTGTATTGTAATTGTGTGTGTGTGAGCGTAACTGAGTCTGACACAGAACCCCCCTATTTCACACATGTGATCCAGCAGGTAAGCACCATGACCTCCAACCTTTCAGGTGATATATCTCTAATGAAGCCTTTTTGGACATGCTTAGCTGAGGTGTCACCTTTGACCTAGGGGTTTGTTGGATCTCTGCCAGCGCTTGTGAAGCTGTGAGCACACTGACTCCTCTCATGTGGAACTGATGTTCTGATTCGCTGAGTCGCTCAGATGACCCCCCCCCCCCCCACTTTGCATGACTCTTGTCTAAACTGCCTGTCTGTCTGATGGTCAGAGAGAGCGTGAATGCATTGTTCAAATCTGTACCTTCCCTTTATCTCCACTCACACTCCCCCCCTTCCCCCAGAGCAAGCTCCGCTGATTAGGGTCCCTCTGTCTGCGTGTCTGTGTGTGAACTGCATTCATGCAGACTGTGTGATCACAGAGATCAATGTATTGTGTGATGGCAATGGAGCGCTACGCAGAGGCGTAAATGACCTCTTAGTTTAGTTTTTTTTTTCTTTTTTTGTCTGCCTTTATTATCTTTGAATAGTGACAAAGCAAAGGTGACTTAAGTCATAATCTCTGTCCATCTCTGTGCTATTGTTGGTCTCGCAATATGCCCCCCTCCCCTAATGACCCCCCCTCTGTCCGTCTCCCAGGTAACATCATCGGGTCGGGGATCTTTGTGAGCCCGAAGGGGGTTCTGGAGAATGCGAGCTCGGTGGGTCTGGCGCTGATTGTCTGGATCATCACCGGCATCATCACCGCCATCGGGGCGCTGTGCTACGCCGAGCTCGGCGTCACCATCCCCAAATCCGGCGGGGACTACTCCTATGTCAAGGACATCTTCGGAGGACTAGCGGGGTGAGTGAGGGACCTTGTGCCGAGATTTACACCGTTACAATGCAGGTTTGTAGCACAGTGGTTAAGGAGCAGGACTCCTAACTGCAAGGTTGCCGGTTCAATTCCCCATGAGGGCACTGCTGCTGTACCCCTGGGCACAGTAGTTAACCTGCAACTGCCTGTGTAAGTTATGTAAGTTAGTAAATATCTGCCTGTGAAAATAGCTAACGTTGTAAAAAACCTGTAATTGCTGTAAGTCACTCCAGATAACAGTGTCTGCTACATGTTAAAAAAAAAGATATGCCTGTAAACATTAATGCTGTTAGTGGGACACGCTAAACTATGATGGAGTCCTGCACTGCTGTACTTTAACCTGGCTTCCAGACCAGAGTGTTCCTGCAGGCAGGGCATTGTGTTTCTCCATACCCACCATCACATTATGCAAGCAGCTGTGGGGCGATTGGTGTTGGCTCTGATGGATGTGTATCCGAGCGGTACACCGCAGAGGCTGAGCCAGGCCGGGCAGTCCCTCGCCAGTGGGACCAGAGTGGGAAGCCCCGCCAGCTGAAGAGGAGCCCGAGTCTTTCTTTAAACCCGGAGATAATCAGCCTCTGGCGAGGAATGTTTGCCACATGTGCAGTGTGTGACCCTCTGTGGGAGCAACAGGGACTGGTTTCACCTCTGGCCCTCCCGAAATGTGGGCAGGATTATAATGGCACATCTGTCCTCCATGAACGACCTTTCCCAGAATTCACCATAAATTTTACCCTCCAAGCAGATGTCTGGTATGGCCATATTCATGCCAGACCGCTTTTTCTTGGGAAGGTACTTACTGGCTTTGTCCCTCACTATGGTAACCACACTCCTTTCTGAATTCACCAGGGCAGTTTCCTGAAATTACACTCTCCTTTTATAGGCCAGTTTACCTGCTGTTTTTCAGCGTGTCTCTGGAAAACCTTCTTGGGGTTTTTGCTCGGTTTCTTACCGTGTGTGTGACCATTCTCTGTCTTGTGTACATTCTGAAGATGTTTTGCTAAAAACAGAGCTTCAGAATTATGCTTAGAAAAGAGCAGAAGCAGACGCTCCACCTGATGAAAATGTTGCAGACGCAAGTTTCCCCGCATTCAGCAGGGCAGCGGTTGTCAGGTCAGGGCAGCGGTTGTCAGGTTGAAAGCGCTGTGATCAGAGTGGAATTTCAGCAGCTGTATTGCGTGTTTTGCAGTTTTCCCGGTCGTCTGCCTGTGCGTGTGGCTAAACGCCACACTCAGCACTCGCCACGCAGAATTTGCAAGCTTGTGAATCCTGCGGGCCACAGTCCGGATGACTCAGTGCTGCAGTGTCACGTGACCAAAGTCACACGCTGGAAGCTGCTGCTCCTCCGCCGTACGAACGGCCGGAGCTGCAACCTGAAGAAGCCTGCCCCCCTGTGAGGGGGTAAAGGCCGCGTTGGAGGGGGGGAATGCGTGTGTGAAGAGACACCGATAAACCCATTGTGCTTATTGATAAGGGCTGCCACTTCCATGGAAGCTGTTGAATGTTTCTCACACTCCCCTGGCTCCCCAGCCTCACAGCCGCTGCTCAGGGAGATAAATAATTGCTCGGGGTGTAAACAAACAGGACCACTTTGATCTTGTGGTCTTGTCTTTGTCCCGGTACCGAATTGCACAAGCCGCGGAACACACTGTACTGTGGCTGCCATGGTTACCCTGTAAACGGTGGAATATTGGCGGAGTAGAATGGCGCAGCCATTGTGACCTCATTCTCAGCCCACACTGCATCAGCCGCCGCTGTTTCCACGCATATCACTGACTCATTATACCGGCTGTGTGTCACCAACCCCCTTATTTAAACTGGCCCCCCAGTATTCCATCAGCCCCCCCACTGGGTGACATTAACCCCCTTATCACTGCCATGCCCCCCTCCCCCCTTGATGTAAGAAACATTAACCCCCACCCCCCACCCCATGCGTCACTGATCTCTACTTTAAAACCAGATCAATATCATTACGCGCCTGTTGGCTGAGAGCACTTGTTAGGTGTGAACTCCACACTTTCACACTTTCTTTCAGTTTGTGTGAAGGTGCTAATTGCTGGAATATATTAACAGGGATATACAGACACGCACAGCTGTACCAATAATCTAGAATAAAAAACATGTGTGGCCAAGGCTCTCTTCGCACACTTTTGTTTTTTGGAACAATGCTGCACAGATCCTGTAACTGTAACCTATGTAAGTCGCTTTGGATAAAAGCGTCTGCTAAATGAATAAATGTAAATGTAAATGTAAATGTGCAGGTTCACAGATCTTAAAATCATCTCAATAGTCATCCTATTCACCGACCCCCACTGTGTCAGCTAATCCACATGCTGTAATGATCAGTGAATCCGAGCAGCATTGATAGATACATAAAAAAGCAACCCTGCTCTGTGACTATGGTCACTGGTCACTAACCCCTCCCACTAGCTTCGCCGTGCCCTGGGTCACTAGGTCCTCCTACCCCGTGCGTTTCCATGGTTACTAACCCCTCCCTTCTCCTCTCGCAGGTTCCTGCGCCTCTGGATCGCGGTGCTGGTGATCTACCCGACCAATCAGGCGGTGATCGCCCTCACCTTCTCCAATTACGTCCTGCAGCCACTGTTCCCCACCTGTCTACCCCCGGAGAACGGCCTCCGCCTCCTGGCTGCGGTCTGCCTGTGTGAGTGTTCTGGGGGGGCACTACAGTTCGAGAGACTACAGTATCTTCATGTGTTTGAAGATAGATGTACAGAGGGAGGAGGGGGGACAGAGGGAGGCCTCTACAAACTTCACACGTGCAGCAGAAATATCACAGCCAGGAGATAGACGGAGCGAGAGAGAGAGACCGAGACAGAGAGGGAGGGAGAGATGGAGAGAGGGAGGGAGGGGGAAAGAGATGGAGGAGGATGTGTGAAATCTGTGCGGTGAAGGCAGACCTATCCTTTCAATGCTCCTGGCACTCTGCCCAGCCCCGCCCAGCTCCGCCCATGTGAGTCGCTTCCCTCTTCTGTCGATGTGGAGCTGAGCCCTTACACAGTGGCAGGGCCACAGTCACACGCCCAAGCTGATCACGTGATCTCCAGGCGACAGCTGTGGGGGTGTTTACTCCGCCTGCCTAAAGAGGGTCCGTGAGGAGCGGGAGCACAGCGTCGAATCACCTGCCCAAACTGTCAGCCACCTCGCTGCAGTCAACACCAGAGCACACTGATATTCATCTGGCTCCTTCGGTCCTGTCAGTAAAGATTCGCGCTATAGCTGACACAGCGTCAACCAGCATCATGTCACACCCTTCTCTGTCTGGTGAAGACAGAATCTTAAGATGTTTTTCAAGTTGTTTTTGAGACCAGCAGCCAGTTCAAAATCCAATTTACTGAGTTTTCTGCAGTCTAAATCATGACATTGTAGACATGGATTGTAGCGAATGATAAGAACCATCCGGATGATTTTAAGATCAGTGAATCCATGTAGAAGCCGTACAACATGACACCCTAAACGTGACCCCAGTGTTTTTCTATCCGGGAAGGATTATTAAAATGGAACAACCTGTTCCAATTGGCTCAGGCTGCAGGATTTTTTCCCCTTGTTTTTTTTTAATTGGCCAGATGTTGTCGGGCGGCTTTGGAGAAAATCCTGAGTCTTAGTTTTCTGATCTTGCTGTGTTTTTGTCTCTTGTTCGTTCTGAGAGATGTGGGTGAAGGGGCACTGGAGGACAGCCTCTCGGCGTGGGCGTTTCGTTTTCCTCCTTCATCTCTTTTTCCGCCTTTCTAGTGTCCCAAAACATTTTGCAGAAACGAGTTTCAGAGTCAGGGAAGTGCATTTTTGGAAGTTATGTAACAGTGTTCTGCAGTAAATTCTGAGAACTCCTCAAAAAGAGGATCATCCTGCAAACTCCTTGATCTGTTTCTCCTGCTGCCGCAAACGGCTCGATCCTGGGAACTCACACCTCACAGCCACACACCTTCCAACGGGTGAGAAAATGTGGGCCGATAGACAAAGAAGTCAGTGTGTATGTGTGTGTGTGTGTGTGTGTGTATGCATGTGTGAGAGTGTGTATGTGAGAGTGTGAGAGAGAGAGGGAGAGGGGATATTTCTGTGTGTGTGACAGAAAAACAGGGAGTGGGAGAGAGGGACGAAGATTGTTTCTGTGTGTGAGAGAGAAAAAGAGTGTTTGAGAGAGTGAGAGAGAAGAGAGGAGGATTATGTCTATGGGTGCCACAGGCTGTAGGCAGGTCTGGTTACTGAACCAACAAAAATTCTTGCATTTGACAGATGACCTAACGTCTTCTCTTCAGCTCGGATTTTCACATGTCTTTGAGTGTTTTGTTTCAAAACAAGAAGAGACTCTCTTTGAGTGAGTTTCCATCTCACCTGTGAGGCTGTTTTCCTGTTTTCATGTAGAGGAGCAGTACCTACATCAAGCAGTACCTATCACATTCCCATTTAGAGTATATGACTGTAGAGATTCATACAGTGTCAAATAGATCTATTGGTGTGATTTCTGTTCACATACAGAATGTGGCATATTTTGTCTACGTATAGTGTGGTATATACAATCTGTTTACACCTCAAGTGGTATATCTAACCTTGTTATATTTAGAAAGGTATGTATAACCTGTTTATATATAGATTGGTGTATAAAATCAGAAGCAGTATATGTAATCTAGCATGGTACACATCCTCTTTAGATATAAAGCTGTCTATACAGCACACACCGATTTGTGTATATGGCTTTCACCTGTAGAGTGGAGTACAGTCTGTTTACATGTTGACAAGTATGGTCTGTTTGGTGTAATGCTATCCTTTATATATCTGTTGACTGCAGCTGTTGTTTGGTGCGGCCAGTTGAGAACACTACGTTGCCCCCTTGTGGCCAGAGAGGGACACTGCAATATGCCCCCCTCCCCCGCAGTCCTCCTGACTTGGAGGTGTTTTTAGAACATTTGGTCTTTCATAACAGCCATAAATAAGACTCCTTGTAAAGTTTATACTCTTGGCCTTCAAGGATTGGTTTGTTCCCTCTCCGATAGACAGCAACCACTGCCCACCAAATGCGTCTGTTACCTGAAAAGCCACCCTGATGACTCAGCCCTTTTTATTTAACCCTGTACTGTTTCTCTACCTCTGGCTGATGGCTTTTCAGGCAGAGCGGTTTGCCAAACAGACCAGACACACAAACCGGCGAATAAACAGGCGCTCTGAAGCTCCGACACCTCCCAGCCTGTGGCATACTAAACGGCCGCTGCTAAAAAAAGCAACAGACATGCGGGCAGCCCATAGGTCACTGGGTCAGCAGAGCCGGCGTGTGTTTGTTGGGGGGGGGGGTGGGGTTGAGTTAATCAGTGACAGGGTCTGCGGGTCAGCGTGATGGTGACAGAGGCGCTGAGTGGCACTGGCCTGCCGGCCGGGCGCCCCCTCACACCGGGTCACCCATCTGGGCCCTGTTTTTTGGGCAGTGTGGCAGTCACCGTCATTTGGGGCGGCCGGGGCAGGAACACGGCATGCTGGGACGCCTGGTTGAGTGGCGGTCAGATGCATAGGCAGGGACACACCTCTCCCTCCTGTCAGTCAAGCAGGGGGGACAATTTCTCACCCCCACCTTCACCATGGGCACCACCGTGACCCCCGAGGAGGGTAACGGAACAAAAGAACGAATGAATGAATGAGTGAGTGAGTGAGTGAGTGAGTGAGTGGATTAGCAGGTGAGGTAATTAACGAATAAAAGGGGGTGGTGAGCGGCTGTTTGCTGAGCGGCAGCTGAGAGGGACTGTAAGTGGAGCATGAGGACGCTTCCGTACAGTGAGGGGATTAATGGGCCCAGGCAGGAATGCCATTAGCCCTGAGAGAGGTAACGTGAGGACACTCCCGGCACTCCGCTGCCGCCGCAGACCGGCCCGGAGTCAGCCGGTCTGCGCGCAGGGCCGAGGATGGACGTGATGGCGCAGCAAAGTCCAAAGTATTGAATTGCTTTATGGCAGAAACTGGTCCTCACGTGTGATGGCAGAGAATGAGCCCGTTTGATAACCGCCTCACGCTGCTCCTTTCTCTCAGTGCAGTGTTGATGTGCCAGGGTGCCACGTCAGGCAGTGTGCGGACTCTAGTAATGCCCTCTCTCTCAGTGCTGCTGATCTGAGTACAGTGCTCCAGTCAGTGTGCGGACTCTAGTAATGCCCTCTCTCTCAGTACTGCTGATCTGAGTACAGTGCTCCAGTCAGTGTGCGGACTCTAGTAATGCCCTCTCTCTCAGTACTGCTGATCTCGGTACAGTGCTCCAGGCAGTGTGCGGACTCTAGTAATGCCCTCTCTCTCAGTACTGCTGATCTGAGTACAGTGCTCCAGTCAGTGTGTAACCTGTATATTCCCTCTCTCTGACAGTGCTGCTGATCTGAGTACAGTGCCCAGTCAGTGTGTAACCTGTATATTCCCTCTCTCTGACAGTGCTGCTGATCTGAGTACAGTGCCCAGTCAGTGTGTAACCTGTATATTCCCTCTCTCTGACAGTGCTGCTGATCTGAGTACAGTGCCCAGTCAGTGTGTAACCTGTATATTCCCTCTCTCTGGCAGTGCTGCTGATCTGAGTACAGTGCCCAGTCAGTGTGTAACCTGTATATTCCCTCTCTCTGGCAGTGCTGCTGATCTGAGTACAGTGCTCCAGTCAGTGTGTAACCTGTATTTTCCCGCTCTCTGCAGTGCTGCTGACCTGGGTTAACTGCTCCAGTGTGCGATGGGCAACCCGGGTTCAGGACATCTTCACGGCGGGGAAGCTTCTGGCCCTGGCCCTCATCATTATCATGGGTGTGGTGCAGATCTGCAAAGGTAGGTCAAGGGTCTGTCTGTGTGTGTGTCTGTCTGTCCGTCTGACTATAACAGTGTCTGTCTGTCTGTCTGTCTCACTAACTCTGTCTGTCACTCTTTCCATATCATTCTTTGTGTCTGTGCGTGTGTGTGTGTGTGCATGAGAATTTCTGTGACTCATGTTGCGAATGATATCATTCACGGAATAACCTTCTGCAGCAATAAATTCTGACCCCTGCTGGACAGAGGTGGTAATGCCTGTTCTGTGCTCTCTGCTGAAACTGCATGACTGAGATCTATTAAAACTCTTCGAGTGACAGGAGGAGAGACCAATCCTCTTTTGCTCATTGACAGCTTGACACACTCTCGGGGCCTTTCAGATAAGAACATTTCTGTCCACTGCAGTGAAAACCTGAAAATCATTCGTCTACCTTACGTTGATGGTGTAATGGTGCAAGTGTACAACCCAGGTAAAGTGATTTCCTCAAAGGTGCAGCAGCTGTGTGGTGCACGACAGATTCGAACCCGCTACCCTTTGGTCCAGGTCACGCACCGTTACATCAGAACACCCGCGGCCCTGTGCGCTGGAGTCACTGTGCTGACATCACTTCCTGCGCAGAGCTAGCTGCAGTGAATTGAAAGCAAAAGACAGCAGCCTATCAGGGAACACTCTGACCTGAAACAGCAGGTCACTGTTCAATAGGTCAAGGCAGTAATAAAGTGCTTATCTCAGCAGCCAGAGTGGCCTAGAAGTAAGTGGTAGTAATAATAACGCTAATGTAATAATGACAATAATCACGGTTGTTATAATATCCACGGCTGTAGAGACATCAGGGCTGTCCCAGAAAGCACAGAGGGATCTGTTGCTATTGTTGTAGGCTCATAAGTGTTCGACTGGTTTAATCAGCCGTGTGTGGGAATCGCACACAAAAGGGGGAGGGGCGGGGGGCGGGGTGTGGGGGGGCGCATGGAGAGAGAGCAGTGGGAACGAAAAGGAGATAAAGGGTAGAGAGCTCACTAAATCCTTACTATCCATGAATGGGATATTCAGTTTGTAAGCTTGTTGTAAACACCAGCATGAAGAACGCTAAAAACGCACTACATGTGATTCTCTCAAGGATTCCTTAAAATCCATTAAGCTTACTCAGATTAAAATGGCAATGACCCCTGAATTTTCATAATGCAAAAAAGTCCCAATTCTATAACAGCCTCCATTGTTCAAACTGTAATATAGGGTTCATGTATAGTCTGCCCAAAACCGTCACAGGCGCTTTAAAGTGGTTCACTGCTCTAAGGCAGGAATGAGTTACTGAACCACATGAGGGCATGAGCTGCCCCTTGTAGGTTTCTGGGAGATTTGTACACTGTTCAAAAAAAAAAAAACAATGAAACATTCCATAGCGCAGATTTTCATTAGAGCGTATTATGAAAGTCATCGGGGGAGATGGGACCCTGCAACTGTACAGCTCCAGTGAGTGAAATCTTCTTGGGAATGTTCAACTGTCAGTCCATGAGACTAAAGTGTTTTGACTTTAAGAAGGAGAGATGAAACAGAGATATTCTGAGGGGGAGAGAGGGAGGGAGGAGAGAGGGAGAGGGAGAGAGAGGGAGAGGGAAAGGGAGAGAGACGTAGAGAGGGAGAAGGAGGGATTGTTAGGGATTCCTGAGAGAGATGGAGAGGGAGAGGGAGAGGGGAGAGCTGAGGTCAGAGAAAGAGAGGGAGAGAGATGTAGAGACAGTGGGAGACTGACTTTCAAGCCTCCTTTAATTAAAACAATAAACCACAAATCTCAACAAACAGTATTATTTATCAATTTAAAAATAAAAAAGGCAGAGGGAGAATGAGAAAGAAAGAGCAAGTGAGAGTGGGGGAGGAAGAGAGAGGGGGAGAGGGGGCACAGACAGAACAAAAGAAAGAGAGAGAAGGGGGGGAGAGAGAGAGAGAGAGAAATAGAGGGAGAGAGAAAGAAAGGGGGGCACAGACAGAGCATGGACCTCATGATTCCCTCGGGGTTGGCATTAGCTGCGAGTGACTGAGCATGGGATTAAAGAGCACATACCTTCCTCCCCACTCTGCTCTCTCCAGTCTGCCTCATCACGCCGAACCAGCCTGTCTCAGGCTCGGTTAACCCCTCACACACACGCAAACACATGCATCTGCACACCCTCTCTCTCAGTGCGGTGTTAGTGTACTGTAGTGTCAGTGTATATACTGTACTAACCCTCTCTCTCAGTGCAGTGCTAATGTCTCTGTCTCTCTCTCAGGGGAGTACTACTGGCTGGAGCCAGCCAACGCCTTTGAGAGTTTTCAGGAGTATGACGTGGGGCTGATCGCCCTGGCCTTCCTGCAGGGCTCCTTCGCCTACGGCGGCTGGAACTTCCTCAATTACGTGACAGAGGAGCTGGTTGACCCCTACACGTAAGAATCCAAAACGAGCCAATCACTCGCTCTGCTGAGAGTCACACCAGGTTGGCCGTAGCACTTAGTTTTAGTGTCTAACCCCCAGGTCATAAATTACTAAAGCCTAGTTTCATTTTCTCACCAGCCGGTGTGTAATAGATTACAATGATGTACTGTTACACGTAGCAGGCAATTGATAGAATAATACACAATACGTTCAGTGTCTAGTCATTCTGTATGTAACAGGGCTTACATGCTTAATTTTCGGCAGCTATAGGTCAGTATGTGATAGACTGCTGTCTGCTGCAGTGCATCACCAGGTTCAGTTTGTAACAGACTGTGTTACTGTAAAGTAATGCTCTCTCTCTCTCCATCAGGAACCTGCCCCGCGCCATCTTCATCTCCATCCCGCTGGTGACCTTCGTCTACGTCTTCGCCAACATCGCCTACGTCACCGCCATGAGCCCCCAGGAGCTGCTGGCCTCCAACGCCGTCGCCGTGGTGAGCTCACACTGAGGACCACGCGGGTGTTTGGCATTAGATTTTAGTTTTAATTTTAATTTTAGAAAAATCTCAATGCAGCACAGTCCAAATGCACATTCAGGGGCACGGAGAACATTTCCATGCTTCAGAGTCACTTTAAATTTCAGTTCCATTTAACTCGGTTCATGTTCAGTCCAGCCTCACTGGCAATGTGGAATTAACATCATCTTCACATGTTAATTCAGCGTCTTCAAAACAGTGACACAGCACAAGCACAGAACTTTAACCAGCGCGGACATGTTAAAGTCCGTCTGCCTCGCCTGTTTTGAGTACGCACCATGTCTGCGTGTCACATTGCATGCCTGTGCGTGGTTGCTTGTTCTGATGTTGTGTGTAAGACAGGGAAAGAGTGCGTGTGTGTGTGTGTGTGTGTGTGTGTATGTGTGTGCGTGTGCATGTGTGTTCATGCTTACCTGTCAGTAACCACCCTCTCTCCCTCTCAGACGTTTGGGGAAAAGTTACTGGGGGTGATGGCATGGATCATGCCCATCTCTGTGGCCCTCTCGACCTTCGGAGGGGTCAATGGCTCCCTCTTTACCTCGTCCCGGTCAGTCTGCCCATCCCACCTCGCCCCCTTTTCCCCAAAACCCTCCACCTGGCCCCAACCCCTTCCTTCTCCCCTCTCTTCACCTCAGTCCTCCCTCCTGGTCTTTTTCCGAGGTCATCCATGTCTCAACCTCGTGCTCCTCTCTGAGTCATGTGATCATACAATTGGCTCCCCATAATGTTCTGTGTTATGCCATCGCCTATCTACCCATCATCTATATTTCATTGTGTCGTATTGTATAAATACGCAGCTGGTTCCACTTCAATCCCATTAACTAAACACACTCTGCTCACGCGCATACTCTGGTTAAATGTCACCACAGTGCTGAGCGTTCATCACTTATCAGGAGCTGACAGCGTGTGCCATGGTGTTCAGGCGATTCCTGCCTCCCAGCCTGTGTGATGTGTGCAGCTTTGTTTGCAGTTCCCCGCGTGTTGTTAATCCACTCTCTTTGTGCGGTGTAGATAGCCAGAGTGTGCTGTTGAGATTGCTGTTTGACAGTGTGCATATACGGCGGTGTATTGATTGTTTCTCCCTCTGTCCCCCTCTCAGGCTGTTCTTTGCGGGGGCCAGAGAGGGTCACCTCCCCAGCCTGCTGGCCATGATCCACGTCAAGCGCTGCACTCCCATCCCAGCCCTGCTCTTCACCGTGAGTCTCCTACTCTCTCCTGCTCCATCTCTCTCTCTCCCTCTCTCTCTCTCTCTCTACATCTCTCTCTCTCTCTCTCTCTCTCTCTCTCCATCTCTCCCTCCCTCTCTCTCTCTCTACATCCCAGCCCTCCTCCTCACTGTAAGTCTCATCCCTCTCTCTTACCCTCCCTCCATCTCTCCCCCTCTCCCCATCTCTCCATCCTCTCCCACTCCATCTCTCCATCCTGTCTCTCTCCATCTCTCCCTCTGCACCTCTCAAATCTTCCTTTCAGCCTGTCTCTCCAATTCAAATTAAAAACAAACGTGCTTTATTGGTATGAGAAGTCAGCTTGTGTTGCCAGATTAGTTAAGGACACATAGAGATATACGCTTAGTAATATCACAGTGCAACAATGAGCAGCACACTGACAGGTATCCACACTCCCCATAACCAGCTGGTACCATGATCTCTATCTTCCTCATTCAGTCTAGAGCAGTAACAGATGGACTGATGTCCACACTCACAGCATCTTACCTTCTGTCTCTCTCACACAAAATTAAAGTGACTGAAGTAAATTAAAATTACATCGTGAAATTAAATACTCTGTCTCTGTTTTTCCAGTCAAATGAGCTTTATCACTGACTTAATTTCAGATGAAAATAAGGACGGTGAGTGTCTCCCTTGTCTAACACCGGCCCCCTCTCTCCCACCCAGTGTCTCTCCACCCTGTTGATGCTCTGTACCAGTGACATGTACACGCTCATCAACTACGTGGGCTTCATCAACTACCTCTTCTACGGAGTGACTGTCGCCGGGCAGATCGTGCTGCGCATCAAACAGCCCGACATGCACCGGCCAATCAAGGTGAGAACCCGGGAAACATCAGTCCTCCCATTGGACCCCGTGCTGAATAAAGTCACAGGTCTAAGGCTGGGTATGAGAAGGGAGGTGGGTTGGATATTTTTCTCTACTTGTACTGTAAGCTGTTAGAACAGAGATTTGTAAATGTTCACACAATCTGTGACATAGAGCCTAGAGCCCAGCGTACAATACAATTGTGTACTGGTGAACAGTGGTGGTCAGGTATGCCATTATCCAGGTGTGTCTCTGTGTAAGTGCTGCTTGGTTGTGTGTGGAGCGGTACTCAGGTGTGCTGTTCTTTATGAGGTGTCTCCAGGTGTGTAGGTATTTTCATGTGTATATTTTCCAGGTGTTTAGCTGTGTTTCTCTCTCCTCAGGTTAGCCTTGTGTGGCCGGTGATCTACCTGCTATTCTGGGCTTTCCTCCTCATCTTCTCCCTGTACTCGGAGCCCGTGGTGTGTGGCATCGGCCTGGCCATCATGCTCACCGGCGTCCCCGTCTACTTCCTGGGCGTGTACTGGGACAACAAGCCCCAGTGCTTCAACACCTTCATCGGTACGGCAGCCGTCTCTCAGAAGCAGGCTCACCGTGATGATGTCATAAGTGATAATATGATGTCATAATAAGTGATCATGTGCATTTTTTACAAGCTCCCATCAAGCATTGTGCCTTTGTTTACAAATATGTGTGTGTGTGTGTTTCTCAATGCCCTTTTGTAAAGCTGTGCATTAACTTCATTTTCTTTTAAGTATAGAACTGTACTGAAGCTTTCTCCCCATCTCTCTCACCTTCCCTTTCCTCTCTCACTTTCGCTGTCACTCTCTTTCTCTCTCACAGATAAGATGACATACGCGGGCCAGAAGTTTTGTGTGGTGGTGTACCCAGCAGAGGAAGGGGGTGGAGACACAGAGAGCGAGGCAGAGAGGGACGGAGGGAAGGAGGAGAGGTGTCCTCTCTCAGAGGAGGAGGGTGGGGCGGTGAAATCGGCAGAGTGCTGAAAAACACGCGCACACACGCACGCACACACACACGCGCGCACACACACACACACGCACCAGCATTATAACAACCACGAGCGCATTATCAAACTAAGATGAAGGAAACTGAAGAAAAGACGGGTGGAGAAAAGAACTAGTCTGTCATGTCTTACACTGCCGCTCTGCCAATGTTTAAATGGTACAAAACCAAAACCCGCATGCAATAAAGGCTGCCTGCATCCCCTCATTCCTCTCACCGGACTCATCACTAGACCACACCCCCGATACCTGGCTCCACCCTCCTTTGCCCTTTGTTATGCCACACCCCTTCCTCATCTGGCTCCACCCCCCATCCAAGCAAGCACTCCCACCTTCACGCTGCACTGTAAAGCACCAGCAAACCGATGTTTCTCTTTACACGGATTTCATAACATATAGAATTTGCTTTTTTTCAGTTTTGTTTTAAATATATTTCATTTTAAGTTTTATTTTTGTCAAAATACAAAAGCTAGTTTTCTGAATGCTCTGTGTTCAAACAGCAAATCATGGTTTTTATTTAAAAATACACCTAAAACATCTGTTTTTGTTTAAATGTTTAATTTTGATTCCAAAGTGGGTTTCATAATTGTAATAATTGTTTCTAGTTCTCGTTTTTACTATTACGTTGTTTCAGTTTTCGTTGAGCAACATGAAAACAAGGGTCTACTTTGTATCCCCGGGATGATGGAGGCATACATTTTAGACTCAGGTGTGTGATTTGGTTCAGTGCCTGCCAGAATCTTGTCATGTTCAATAGTAGTCCCAGATTTTTACAAATGCCTTAATTATGATATAATCTGTACTTAGATATCTGCGATTATAATTTTGTTATTCCTACTGGATGATAATTCATTCTGATACTTTTTAAAGAAACAGTTTTTTCTGTTTCTTTAAATTATGCTGACACAAAACAAAGAAGCAATACCGTAATTAAATCTAATCTTGGTGGCTTTGTTTGACATAAGCAAATAGTGATGGACGTCCTTAAAAAGATGTACAGACACAAAGAACAGACTCAGACAGACAGACTGACCCATGCTCTCTTAAAATTAGAGGCAGGCAGACAGACATTTGGACAGATAGAAAGGCATGCAGGAGCTGTATACCCATAGAAAGATGTTTTAGTAAAAACCTGAGCCAAAAGCTATCAGAAACAAAACAATGACATTTGGTCAACCAAAAGACTACTACATTAACATAAAATTTCACACTCAGACATACACACAAAGTGAGAGAAAAGACACATATAGATATGTATTTAATCATATTTGTAGTGTAGAGAATGAGTATTAGAGAGGCCTCTATGTCTTAAGGTGTTTTTGTATCTGTGCTGTACTGAAGTTGTGCTTTCATGGAAGACCTCCTCTTCTGCAGATTCACGGAGGCACTTTACTTTTGGGTGTAAAAATACCATTCCTAGATCTATTCTTGTTAACTTACATGTAATATGATAGAGTAGCTGTGGCCCAGGGCCTGCTGTCTTCTTCTGATCACAGAGCTGCTGTTGATAGTGTGTGCACCCTCCTAAATAAACGGTAATAACAGGAGCTGACTGTGCTGTCAGGTGACTACAGGAGAGCTCTCTGTGTAGATTTAGATGATGTGGCACATTCCCCAAACCATCTCCACTCACAGACACACACACACACACACACACACACTCTGCCAGTGTTGGGCTCCACATTCTGAAGATGTTCTTCTGCCAGCGTTAAGTTACACTCACTGATTCTGTGGGTGTTACACAGCATTACGCAGCGAGGTGGCTGATGGTGACGTGCTCACACCCACAGGCTGCATCTCACGCTGTGTCACGTATTTCATCCACAGCAGTGTTCTCTGCAGGACACAGAATACACACATACTGGTGAGACATGGCCAGTCTTTCCTGAAAGCTGTCAGTGACACACCCAGACACCATCATCTGTTGGAACACTTGTAGATGTATGTATATATGATAAGGAGATAGATCCATGTTGGGATTATGGAGTGTAGTGAAGTAGTTACTAATGTCACTTATACCTATGATTTAGTGTAGACTCATAACATGAAAAGTGCCAATAGATGTATCCCTCTAAGACCTGTGATGTAACACTTTCCAAATCCCCCATTTTATTGCATTTCAAACCACAAACATCTCAGTTCCATGACCCCAGTAATGAAGTGATGCTGATAACACTCACATCCCATAAAAACATCTCACATCTACATGGGCATTTTGCAGACTCCATAACATAATGCTGAAAACCTCTCAAATCAGGAACTCTCTCTCTAAGAAGCTAATCAAAACATCACGAATACTATAACTGCACTGTAGCCACAAACCTGCCTGCAGCCTGTGCTTAGCCCACCACTTTAAACCACACTGGCCTGTTTTATATTCTAATGTTTAATGTCCAAATTCTTTGCCTTGACACAAACATGGAAATGCTGCCTGTGTGCTTCTGATGACTGGAGTTTAACAGTCATGTCGCACACAAACACTGAACTCAGCTGAATCTCTCCACAAGTGTCTGCAATGTATCTGTCAGGTCAGAAAGAAAAAAGCTGAGAGCCATGCAATATTAGGACGATATTAATAACCATCTATTTACACAATGTAATTGTGATCCAGAGAGATTTTATATGAATCTTTATTGTTATGAATGTTTGTCTCCATAGTGAATGTTTTCCTTTTTCTAAGAGTCTAGTTTGTATAAGAGGGGTGACTGGGAAACCAGTAGACCCCAAATTATACACACAAACATACACAAAAATGCTTCACACGGAAGTGTGCTGTCGCTACTGGAGATGTTTCTTTTAGATTTTGTATGAGTTTCCACGTGAATGTATATAAAGAAAGAAATAAACTCTACATACTGAACTGAATCAGATGTTCTGTGTTTATTTGGAGAGAGGACGAACATGACTGTTCCAATTCACTGAGTATGCAAGTCTGTAGCGTGCATTACACGTTTCCAAGAATACCATCACACATCTACTGCCATGTAGGTGTAAACTTCTCACAAAAAAAAGGTTTAATTTGGAGTCATCAACACTATGCTATGACCTTTAACATATGCATATTAAGTACACCTAGCACCACCCAATACACTTCCATACTTGCGAACTAAAGTAGTAAATGGCACAGAATGTTCAATGTCTCAGACACAACTCAGGTGTTAATATGTCAGGACGGACTTTACACCGGGGGTAAGGCTGGTGTCAGTGCTGATGGTGTAAGCTGGTGCAGAGGTGTACATGACGTCTGCTTGGTGTATCCGCCCCACCGTCTCACTTAGTTCAGCCTGCAGCTGAAAGTGGCCAAATTTTGATTTTTTCCCTCAGAGAAAAAAAATCATCCCTCTGATGTTTTTAGAACAGTGTGTTCAGCAAAAAACACACATGCAGTCTGAAAATAGCAACAGAAACCCTGGAAAGCAAGAAGTTATATGTATGTATGTATGAATGTATTTAATTTATCTTATGTTCCCTTGGCAGAATAAACCCCTGACATGCACTCATTTCAGATGCAACACGGATTCTGTGCCACTGTATTACCTCTTACACCTCAAACTCCCTTCAAGCTCCTTCCATCTATGGAAACTGTCTGCAGCGTTGCAGCGCCCCCCACAGTTTTACAGGCACAGCAAGGGAACTGCAGCTCATGGTGTGGAATAAATTCATGTTGAGCTGCAACGTCAAAAGCCTCCATTTTCCATGGCATCAAACACTCAAAGACCAAAAAGGTCAACCGCTGCATGACTGCAGATGGCAGAAGAGGATATGCCAGAGGTGCATAGTTCATAAACTACACCTGCAGACAATGGTTTGCCACTATAAAAGCATGCTCAGGAATCACTTTCAGCCCAGCTACACCAGACTAACCAGGGCTCTGCATGGAGCAGAGACAAGAAAGGGATCCTTTGTGTTCTGGAGCTGGCAATTACATTACTAATTATTACTAATTACATCACATAATTGGCTTAGCAGGCACCTTGCTCAAGGCAACAACAGCTCGTGGCAATCAGAGAAGCAGGAATACTAATTCCCCAAAGGATCAAGAAAAGCCACACATGTCGCACTCTGATTGGTCAGATTTATTTCACAAAAAAAAAAAAGCAGTGTCACCATCTCAGTCAGCACTCACCAAACTGCGCCATGGTGCTTTCTCATCTTAACACGCTGAACTCAAAGACAGGAGACGGAGCTGACTACAACATATTCTACACAGGAACTCAAAGACAGGAGGCGGAGCTGACTACAACATATTCTACACAGGAACTCAAAGAGGGACGCTCCATCAGCAGCGTGAAATTAGCGCAGACGATTTTCAGAACCTCAGAGTAGACGGTGTGCCCGGTAATGTGCGTTTGGTGCTGCCAACAGAAACTCCGAGGTGGTCACAGCGAGACGAGCGATTACAAGGGGGACAGCTGAATGTTGGGACTGTGGAGGACCCCTCCTCTTAGCGCCAAAACCAGATGCAACACCGAGCCCCCCTGGATTTTGTAGTCTGCCGCTGTCTTTTCATCATTCCTGAAGAGGGCAGGGTGATGACAGAGAGAGGGTGTTAACACAGCATACACAAAGCTGTGTAATGGCTGAACAGAGCATCTTTCAGGCAATGAGGGCACAACCAGAGCTGGCTGTCTTTCAGACTCACATCTGTTTCCCGCTATAGATGAGTCTCTGCTGCTGAGGGGGAATCCCCTCCTTCTCCTCCACCCTTTCTTTAATCCTCTCCACCTGAGAGAGATAGAATCATACAGTATGCACACACTTACTGACTGGACATCACAGATCATTCCACTGAAAAAGAAGATTACCGAGTAAAATACACAACGACTGACTGGACGCTGCAGTGCGTCAACACTGCACTGCGAGAGTGGGGGTTACTACAGTATGTACACTCTGACTGATTGGAGAATACAGCGCATTATGTATTTATTACAATGAGGAGTGGCGGTAAATAACATGCAGTACACAGTGACTACTTCGACGCTACAGCACAGAACATGACATTGACAGGGAGCTTACCTTGTCTGTGGGCTCTATGTCTATCTCGATTTCTTTGCCAGTTAGAGTCTGTGAAAGAGGCAGGGGAAGTTACGGGGTGCAATGACAGGGAGAAAACTTACGACCGGAGCGAACGATAATGCACGGCACTAACACGGCGCGATCACAGTCAATTTATAATACTTTTCTTCATTAGAAATGCAATTTGGTTGTACCATTAGCTAAGTACAAACAGTTTAATCGGCAGCTCAGAAAATAGTTCGCTAGCTCCCGGCTTCTCTCCGGTTTAGGTTACGGTCGACACTCCCTGCTCTCACGGCTAAGGTTAGAATACCTAAACAGTTTGCTAGCTAGCCTACATATAGGTCTTGTCAAACTAACTAGATACCTACCTAATCTTGAGTTATCTCGCTAGGCAACATTTCTCTTTGAATTCCATAAAATCATTTTATGTTTACATCTGTTAGCTTAGCGTAGCCAACGTTTTCTTACCTTAACTTTAATCAACATTTTAAAATCTTGTGGTCTCTAAAACCGCAAAAACGTTATTTTTGAAGGAGGCAGGTTATTTGATAGAAACAAAAACTAGTATGATATGACGAAGCTCTAGACAACCCAACTCCAGACACTACCCCTCTTTCCCTCGGAATCTCTCTCCGTCGCTCAATTCCGCCGTATTTCCTGTGCGACCTCAAAATAACTCCGTCTTTATCTCACCTCCGAAGTGAGATAAAGGGGTCCGGGTAATTACATTTCCGTAAAATGTAGTCAGAGAGCATACATATCGAGCATACCTTTCTAAGGCATAGGAATATAAAATTTGTTACCATGCCATTGCTTGTTCCGATTTTAAGTGCTGCTATAGTTACGACACCAGCTATGATGCCAGTAATGTCACAAGTCACCGCTGTTGTTGCAGTTATTATAGTTTCCTTTAGTGTGAAATACAGCCCCCAGAAAACACCGCGCTAAACGGAAGTCTAAGCATGCTTATCAGGAGATTAACTCCGTTGTAGTTCCTTTACTGTCACTGCCCAATGGGAGTGAACTGAAATTACTGTAAGAGTGACACTACATTTCCTATGTGGCCACGAAGCGATTTTACAGTTCAGAACAGCGCGTACATTTGCAACCAGGAAGCGAGAGAGAGGGAGATTTATAAACGGCCCATTAGCGAGCAAGCGCTTGTGTTCATAGATATTTCTAGCCTACTTATTTCGAAAGCTAATGCTTTATGTTAATGCTGTCGATATAGCTTTATTAGATTCAGTGGCATGCTAACTAGCTAGCTCTTAAATACTTTTTGCGATATAACGTATTTATACATACAGAAGATATCTGCTAACCTTGTAAACTGACTTTTCTTGCAGGGTAAAAAGCTAGCTGCACTTTTGATTGTTAGATTGCAGAGCAAACTTTAAGCGAACCGCTGTCAATACCCGGCTGACCCAACAAGCACGAAATCTAAGACATATTTATTGAAATAACGCTACCTCTGACACGTGCATTAAACCAAACGAAGGCTAAAGGAAGAACAGGTGGGTGTAGGCAACCTTTGAATTAATCCGTTTTAGCTGGGAAGCTACTTGCTTGTGTTTATGTAAGTGCACTGATATGTAACTAACTAGCAGTTTTTTTCTTGTTATTCTGAATGCAATGTGTCTAATTTAGACAAAAGACTCGCAAATTATGCCATCACGTGTGTAAGTTATCCCGTGTTCCCCCCACCATATTTTCATATTTCCGTTGGGGCGGATGCGTGCGAAGAAGAACCGACATGCGTGCAGTAAACGAGTGCTCTCCCTCACAGACAGATCGGAGGACTCGCCCCACACGCCAGAGACATGCCTCGCATCGAGAACGACATCAAGCTGGACTTCAAGGACGTCCTGCTGCGTCCCAAACGCAGCACGCTGAAGTCCCGCAGCGAGGTACGGCTTGATGCGACGCTTCCGGGTGCGTGCGACGTCACGCTCTGTTCTCCGTAAATTCAGATCCCGAACCTTCTTTTGACTACAGGACAAATCTCCAAGACTTTTCGGTCGCGTCTCTTCTGAAAAATACCTCATTGGCCACCGGTCGTCGTATATTGACACATTGGTCCTTAGAATTACCATATTTGCATTTCTCGTTAAAAACCCCAATACTGGCAACCCTAGCAGTAGATATTCTGCCGAAATAAAGATCGTTAAAAGGCTTTGGGTAAGCCCGTTGCCTGTGCTCCTACCTTCAGCATTGAGCATGACTGCTTTGACATAACTCCACTCCCCTTAAACTGACTATGCCAACCAATATCAGTCTTTGTGGCAACGCACCAATGTTTTGCCTGTATGTAAATACTGCTTTTAGCTCATAATATAACTTTTCATGCAGCACACACAGCCACCATCCCCAGTTTTCACTGTTTTATTATTCTGAACTTTCTCTCTCCCCCTCTCTCCCTCTCCATTCCCCCTTCTCTGTATCTCTGTCTCCCTCCTCCTTCCCCCTCCCTCTCTGTCTCAGGTGGACCTGATGCGCAGTTTCTCCTTCAGGAACTCAAAGGGCAGTTACAGGGGGATTCCCATCATCGCTGCTAACATGGACACCGTGGGGACCTTCGAGATGGCCGTGGCCCTGCACAAGGTTGTACAGACACATCTGTGTCAGCTAACTGTCAGCCGTAACCGCAGGTCCCCCGGGTCCCACTGTCCCCTGACCTCCCTGCTGTGCTGCGGCACTGTCCCCTGACCTCCTCTTCCTCACCATGCCAGCTTGAATAAGTTCAAAACAGATCTGTATATTGTCTGCATGGCCTGATGGATAAGAGCAGACGATTTGAGGTACTCATCTATTTTAGATTAGGATTAGTGGATGTACTCTAAACTGATTTTCACTGTCAACTCCTACACCTACTGTACCTACACACACTCTGAATGACAGGCTTTGAAACTCTGCCTCTCTCTCTCTCCCCAGTTCACTCTCTTCACAGCTATCCATAAGCACTATGCTGTAGAGGATTGGAAGGAATTCGCTGCTAAGCACCCCGAGTGCCTGGAGGTACAGTGTTCATAAACAGTAATGCCGTCTTTCTCAGTTTGTTTTTATAATCATCAAAATGACTATCATTACTGCTTATATTTCTCTGTTTCATTTTATCAATGATAACCTTCATCAAGCGAGTGGGTTGAGGGGTCCTATAGGGGTTGTGGGTGTATTGGTTATAGAGGGAACATGAGTTCTTCTTCTTCTAGATTTGAAATCCTCCATAATGTTTTCATGAGTAGTTAATTTTCAGCTTTATCAATGGAAAGCTCTAAAAAAGTGAGGCATACAAATTGTGTAAAGTATAAAGACCCTGGCGTTAGTTTTTGTGTTATTCATTTGTTACCTCGAACACGTAGGAGCGAGCTGTTAGTTTGTAATGAATCATTTTGACCAGAACTTGGAGGGGGTGCTGTTTCTCACTAAATTATTCTCCTTCTACAGTCTCTGTAGAACTTCTGTCATTCTGAAAGATCATGTGCTGACATGGCCGTCAGCTAATGTGAAACACAGTCTCTCTGTAATGTTACAGCACTGTGCTAAGGGTACTTTATTCTTGTAACACTGTGAAAAGCATCGCTGGGTGTGTAACACGTGTGCACCTGGATGTGGGTCCTTCCTTGTGTGCATTGCGCCGTGTGTCTCTGCAGAGCGTGGCCATCAGTACGGGGACCAGCGAGGGGGACTTTGAGAGGCTGAGCGCCGTGCTGGCCGCTGTGCCTCAGCTGCAGTACGTCTGTGTGGACGTGGCTAACGGCTACTCCGAGCACTTCGTCCACTTCGTCAAGGACGTGCGTCAGAAGTTCCCCTCCCACACCATCATGGTCAGTCGCTCACAGCCGCGCCCAGTGGAAGTGCCAGCCAGAGTGGCGATGCTTGCAGTGACAGTAATGATGATGTTGATGATGATGATGATTTCAGAGGCAGGTGAGGATGATGGTGGTGGTGATGACTGTGATGTCTTTTTTCACAGGCAGGGAATGTGGTCACTGGGGAGATGGTGGAGGAGCTGATTCTGGCTGGCGCTGACATCATCAAAGTAGGCATCGGACCAGGTGATGTCATAATCAGTTGACCTCAGTCTCTTCTGTGCTGTTTGCTCATTGTCATTTTATTAAAACATTCTTCAGTTTCCTCTGATCATGGCACTTCCTCAGTTTATATAGGACCTGTTTGACCCTGAAAGGCCATTTGTGACTCGCCTTCAGTTATTACATCAGGGTCTTAGCTGTCATTAAGGATTTGTGCAATATCTCACCGCTGCTGCGGTGCGCTGGAGTTACTTAGTTACAGCATTGTGGAAAGCTTTGCGTGGTGTGTAACACCTGCATTGCGGTGTCTTGTATGAAGCTCCTTCCTCGGCTCTCTCACTGTTGTAGAGGGGTACAGTGATGTTTGCAGTGCAGTGACCCCCCCGGTATGTCTCTGTAGGATCTGTGTGCACCACCCGCAAGAAGACGGGTGTGGGGTACCCCCAGCTGAGCGCTGTGATCGAGTGTGCCGATGCCGCCCACGGCCTTGGGGGACACATCATTTCTGTGAGCCTCAGTCGCGGCAGAAACTACACGTTTACATCATCTCTGTGAGCCGCGGTCACTACCAAAACTACACGTTTACATTATCTCTGTGAGCCGCGGTCACTACCAAAACTATACGTTTACATCATCTCTGTGAGCCGCGGTCACTGAAGAAACTACACGTTTACATCGTCTCTGTGAGCTGCGGTCACTGTAGAAACTACATGTTTACATCATCTCTGTGAGACATGGTTATCCCAGAATTGAATTTTTACATAATGTTTTTGAGCCATGGTGTCTATAGTTACACTGTTACATCATCTGAGCAAGTGTTACTGCAGTGATACACACTTACATCATCTCCTTAAGCCATGATTACAAGGAGCTGCATTTCTTTATTCCTTACAGTTACACTACATTCTTACTTCATGTCTCTCTCTCTCCCTCAGGATGGGGGGTGCACCTGCCCAGGGGATGTCTCTAAGGCTTTCGGTGAGTTTCAGTGCAGCTGTTGAGCTCCAGCTGGTGGTCACAGTGATTTACAGTTGTTTGACACAGAGGTGACGGTGTCTCAGGGCTGTCTGCGGTGGTTGGCTGTGCTGCCGGTCTGAGTGATTTGTGGCACGATACCATTGGTTGCACCGTTTGACTGACAGGTGCAGGAGCGGATTTCGTGATGCTGGGCGGGATGCTGGCGGGTCACACGGAGAGCGGGGGCGAGGTCATCGAGAAAAACGGGAAGAAGTACAAGCTGTTCTACGGTATGAGCTCCGACACCGCCATGAAGAAGCATGCCGGCGGAGTGGCGGAGTACAGGTGAGTCAGAGCGCAGGTGAGAATCAGAGCGCAGGTGAGAGTCAGCACTGGTGAGAGTCAGCACTGGTGAGAGTTAGAGCATAGGGTAAGTTGGAAGATGGTAGAGGTGCTGTGTTACGGCTGAATTAAGGCTTTGTATGTTTCTTTGTGTGCGTGCGTGTGTGTGACAGGGCGTCGGAGGGGAAGACGGTGGAGGTGCTGTATAAGGGCCCTGTGGAGGACACGGTGCGAGATGTTCTGGGAGGGGTGCGCTCCACCTGCACCTACGTGGGCGCAGCCAAACTGAAGGAGCTCAGCCGCAGGACCACCTTCATCCGGGTCACGCAGCAGCTCAACACCGTGTTCGGCAATGACAGCTAGGCCAAACGAGGACCCACAGCACTGCCCAGGGAGTCCCAGCGAGAGCCCGGCCGGCCCACATCTCTCTCCTCTCTCTCTCACTCTGTCTCCATCTCTTCTCCTTCTCTCACCCTCATTCTCCCCCTCTCTCTCTCTCTCTCTCTAGCTCTAACTCTTTTTTCCCTCTCCCTCTCCGTCTCTCTCTCATTCTCACTCTCAGCTCTCTCTCTCTCTCACACACACACACACACACACACACACACACAGTCTCTGTCTTACAGAGGAGTATACCCTCTCCTGATTCAGCCTTGGATTTTCCCGATTCAGCCTTGGAAGTCTTGCATTCCTGGCCTTTCTCAGGCTCCTGTCTGCGTCTCCCCGTCTCTCTCTCTCCTCCGGCTCCTGTCTGCATCTCCCCGTCTCTCTCCCTCCTCAGGCTCCTGTGCTGTGCTCTGCTGCACCGGACTCACGGGTCTCACGCGTATTGCCTCCAAGCTGCTCCAAGATCTTATCCCGATCACCGTTTTCATTTCAGAATGCTTCCTGTATGCAGTAGACATTCCATTAGGTCATCAGAGACACTGTTGCACACTGTCAAACCAAATAATCATTTTAATGTTTAGATTTTAATAACCTCTTCAATTTGGATAAAACAGTCATATATTTTTAAGTAAATGAATTCTGAAAGATGGATAATTTTTATCCTGTTGTCTGTTATCCCATGAGTTCTGGTGGATGCACTGACATGCGTGTTCTTGTTGGTATTCTTTGTGTTATCCAACCGTTGGAAACATCATTAGCATGAGACTGCTTGCATTGATGACTTTGCACATGTGCACTGGTTTGCTCCCTTAAATCAAGATGGTTACTGACATCCTGCTAAAATGGTGGAGGCTGTTTGCAAGTACCATTTTACATTATGATATATAAATGTCAGTTATGATGCTGCATATGCACTGAACAGAGCAAGAATCAGATAATTATTAGCCTGTGATTTCTGTGGGCCTGCAAACACGTACAGACACACACACACACATATATATAAAGACACACAGAGAAGCACATACAGAGGGTAAAAGATATGGGGGGAAGGGAACTTAAGTCTGAAAGGGGAGACTGCCCTCTCGTGTCTTAATTCGCTCCTAGGAGTGACAGACAGCCCCTGGCTGAGCTGGGGCGACTCCACCAACAGGGGAGTTGGTGCAGGGCCTGACTGAAATGTTGTTGCTAGTTCAGTGTTGGTGGAAAGAAAAAAAATATACCTGCTGTCATATATTTGGATGCAATGAATCAGTGTTTTAAATATTTTTTGTGTAAGTAATGCGATTGTTCACAGGTGTAAGACTCGTAAGGGTGTTAGCAAGTGACTTTTGTGTTGTCCGTTAGTCTTTTTTTTTTTAAAACACTTCCATCTTCCGTTTGTATCACCTGCTTTTATACAAATGTGTTTTACTTTTTCAAAGCCAAAATTCACTGTCATTTGCCTTGTAATCTCTGACCAATAAATACATCCATGGACTCGGTGCTTGTCTGTGTTCTGTGGTTACCTGAGAGCCGTGGATGGATAGATGTGTTTAAAAAGTCATGTGATTAAATGCACTGAGCAATCTGGACATGCATTAGATTTGTTAGACATCCCTTTCTACCTCTCTTCCCTCTCTCTCATTGTCTCTCTCTCTCTTTTTCCAGAAACCCCTTATTTCCTACTGTGACCAAACAGCCCCACCCCTTTTGTGGCATACTCGGTGCTCAGAATTTGAAGTGTGTGTGTGTATGTGTTGGGGGGGTGGGAAGCAGTATTTTTGGCAGGGGCTCTTGAGAACATGTGAGGGATGATTCATAAACCTTGTGAATACTTCACCGTAATGGGTCTTGGGCATATGGGGTACACCTGAAAGAAAAGCACAGCAAGATGCAACAAATTTGTGGCAGTAAGAACACTATAGTCTGTCCCTCCATGGAGTGCATCACAATGCTTTTACTACAGTAATAACCCAGTCTCAAGGACAGTGTGGGAAACGAGAGAAGAGATTCCACTCATTAACACAATCACAGTCTCTCAACTGCAGCAGGAAGTTAGCTTTATTTTTTGTTATCTGTTCCCTGTTTCTGACATGTTTGACTGATTAGAATGTGGTGTAACAGGTCTGCTTTTCACTGAAAAACCGAAAGTACAAACCATACCTGTTCCAGCATTCCACCTTCATCTCCCATAGCAGAGAGCAGTCAGTCAGATGGAGGCTCTGTGTGTGTGTTCTTTCCCTCAGTGTTGAAGAGGCTCCATTCTGTGTCAGGAGTCTCCACTGGGCTCTGACAGACACCCAGCAGTGCAGAGTCCAGCGTGTGAGAGAGAACATCTGGAGCCCCCAGCATAGCTGCTGAGTGACAGACTGAGATCAGGTAAGAACACCTGGCACCTGATCAGAACAGCAGGCAGGAAGAACACTCGGTTTGGAAAACAGTGTTTTAACAACTCTACATATAACAGTAGATCTGCTGAATCTCATGCAGAGTCACCTGTTTACTTATTTATCACAGACAGTTATTTCTCTTTTTTTGACTCTTAAGGACAACAAAGCAAATCATCTTCAATTGCAGTTGTTTTAAGAAAAATCTCTGAGTTTTTTTCTGTCCTCAAAAAATAAGTATTCACAGTACCTTGAAAATCATATGAATCATAAGATTACTGCAGTAACAGTGATGAACTGAAAAATCCATTGTGTTAACAAGATATATTAACTTATTTAGTGTATTGGAGCTTTTCTCTTGTGTTGCTACAAGGTCTTTTTCACTCACAAATAAAGTGCTAATCACAGAAGGAATGTGCAAAATGTGAAAGACCTATGTTTGTTTGTGAATGTAAGTCTATTTACATAATTTACACATTTATGAGTAACTGTCTCCTCCAGAGATGAAGGGCGATGGGTCAGAGTATCTGTGTTTAATCCTCCTGCTCCTCCACCAGTCCTCTGTCTCCAGACCAGGTACAGCACATCTTCACCTGCACTCTCACTGACTGCAGCACTGTCATAAAATGTGTGTCTCACACAGCTGATACTGTGTCACACACTGTGTGTCTCCAGGAGAATCACAAGTTTCAGTCTGTGCTGTTGGTCCAGCTGCAGTCTCAGTCTGTGCTGTTGTTCCAGCTGCAGTCTCAGTCTGTGCTGTTGTTTCAGCTGCAGTCTCAGTCTGTGCTGTTGTTCCAGCTGCAGTCTCAGTCTGTGCTGTTGGTCCAGCTGCAGTCTCAGTCTGTGCTGTTGTTCTCTCCAGAGAGGTTCCAGGTTCTTGGTCCAGCTGATCCTGTTTTTGCTGTAGCTGGTGAAGACGTTGTTCTGCCCTGTTACCTCAAACCCAACATCAGCGCTGAGGACTTGGAGGTCAGGTGGTTCAGGGAGGACTTCTTGGCTCCAGTTCATCTGTATGTTGACAGAAAGAACAACTTTGAAAAACAGAGTAAACCTTACTGGGGTAGGACAGCAGTGTTCAAAGAGGAGCTGAAGACAGGCAACATTTCACTGAAACTGTTAAAGGTTCGAGGCTCAGATGATGGACCCTACAAATGCTATGTTCAAATGAAGGATCCCCAGTATGATGATGATCATTCCATTCAGCTCTCTGTAGAAGGTCAGTATTCATTTCTAATTGGTGCCTGTATGCATATTCACTGGTCTACTGCACTTTCCCATACAGTGTCTGGTGTCTCTAGTATAAACATTCAGTGAAATTTAGATAAAGAGTATGTAATTGAGAGTAAGACAGAATTTGTGTTAAGTCTAGGTTTACTATTATTATCAAGAGTGAGAAATTGGTGCATGGAATTTGCATCTGCAACATTAGCCACTGTTTGGAGTTAAGTCAGTCTTTTAATTCTGGAAAATCATCATTCATGCTTGCAGCAATGCTATTTGTAAATCATGAGATGATCATGTGACCACAGTGCATTCATATATATCTCAGACAATCAGTGCAAATCTAACAGCTGACACTAACAGCTGCTGAGACTGTCGTCACACATGGAATCTGAGATGCCTGCCAATCTCATGCATACTGTATACACAAAACCATGCTTTTATAAAACACAGACACAATATTTGACAGGTTTGATATCCTGCAAGCAAGGCTATTTCCTCTTGAAGACATTTTATTATTTATTATTTATTATTCAGACATTAATGAAGTGATGATTACAACAACAGATTGACAGCTAACACCTGTATTTACATTTCACTATGTACTTAAACATGCAGACCTCAGTTCTGTTAATCTAAATTGTCTGAATATTTTAGAAAGATGGTCTAAAAGGTGAATAAATTATAGAAACATGCATCAGTAGAATCCATAGTTATTTTCTTTTAGTCAGTGTGCACCATACTGTGTAAAATAAATAGGGGCTTCAAGATTATGTAAATGTTAGTTTCACTTCGTAGGTATGGGGTGTTGAAATTGTTCTCTGACAGGTTACATTACCGTCACTATCTGGACAGTGCAAAAAGCTTTAAAACAAAGATCAAAGTGTTTTAGTTTGTAAACCTCTAACCTCAGTGATCTGTGCAGCTGTAGGAACTGAGCCAGTGATCTCCATGGAGGGATACAGAGAAGGGGGCATCGGCCTGCTGTGTGAATCTAAAGGCTGGCATCCTGAGCCTGAACTCATCTGGCTGGACAGTGAGGGACACAGTCTCCCTGCTGGATCTACAGAGACACTCAGAGACAGTATGGACCTCTTCACTGTGAGACGAAGTGTCGTCGTACAGGAGGGAGACACTAACAGGTTCACCTGTCGAGTTCTACAGCAGCAGATCAATCAGGAGAAGGAGACAGAGTTTCACATCCCAGGTGAGTAGTACATCAGATCCTCAACCATAATTAAGGTGATCATTTGAATCAGCTGTGTTGGAGCAGGGAGAGATCTAAAACATGCAGGACAAGGGGTCCTCCAGGAGAGGTTTGGGAAACACTGATCTACACAGTGTAAATATCACAGACTTGCTACTTGAAGCCCATTGGAAAGACATGTAATGTAGCCTACCAGCACGCAGAGCTACCAATGCAAATGACTTCTGATGCAGCCCTGAGATCTTGCAGCATCCACATTAATGTACTTTTACACTGTAGGATTTGTTTACAAGGTGAATGATTCTCTCTCGTGTCAGTGTTCATTCATGAATTGCCTCTTTCCACTTTGTGCAGCTTTTGTTTCCTTTCTGTCCTGCCCCCCCTGGGTGGCTGTAACACGCTGGACCTCCACAGTAATAAATGAGTAGAAACTATGACTCAGTCCTATGATTGATTCTGTTTCAGCGGAAATGTTCCACCGCGCTCACGCCTGGAGAGTAGCTTTCTCTGTGCTCCTCCCTCTGACTGCTCTTACTCTCATTGGATTGGCTGTTTTAATCCACCGCCAAGTGAAACTGCTCAGAAAGAGAGGTATTTCACAGATAGTTTCCTCATTACGTGTCTTGTGTGGTTTTGGTACACTAGGGACCCATATTATGACATTACTTTTGTCAGTTTCAGAAGAAAAAAGAGCTGTGGTCCCTACGGCTTTTCATGTTTATTTGTCCTTCATTAGGTATGAATTTCCAGACAATGAAAGTGTCAGGGTTACTGGTGATGTGTGTACAGGGGTGGAAGTGGATTCAGCAGGCATGATGGGGAATGATAAAGCACATTATAAAGCTAAAGTGTGCATATCATTGTCTCCTTAATGATTTAAACCTGCTGTCTTTCCTCTGCAGGTCTGCTTTCTCGACAGCTGAGTAAGTATGTGTGTGTGTGTGTGTGTGTGTGTGTGTAAGAGGGTGAGTGAGTGAGTGGGTGAGTGAGTGAGCGAGTGAGTTAGAGAGAGAGAGAGAGAGAGATTGCCTTAAATTCCATTCCAATTTAAGGCAATGACGATAGTCAATAATTGTGTAAAGTACAGTATACAGATCTTAATTAAAATATTATGTCTTTTCCCAGAGCAGTAGACCACTGCTGATTCAGTGATTTTTTTTTAAGATTTGAAGCAGGAGTGGGACTGAGTGAAATATCCTCCTAATGAGTGTGTGTGAGTGTCAGGATCGGAGCAGCAGTGGACGATGGATTCTGAATGAGTCAGTCACAAATTCGCTGAAGAATGTGTTATATCATTCTATTTTTTCTAATCAGTGTCAGCTCTGTGAGTTCAGTCTGCTGTGTTTCATCTGCAGGTGATGTTTCCCAACAGCTGGGTAAGGGTGTGTGTGTGTGTGTGTGTGTGTGTGTGTGTGTGTGTGTGTGTGTGTGTGCACGCCCGTGTGTGCGTGTGTGTGTGTGTGTGTGTGCGGGCGCGCGTGTGTGTGTGTGAGTGTGTGTATGCGTGTGTGAGTGTGTGTGTGTGTGTTTATCTACATACTCGTGTCTGTAGGTGCAGATATTCATTGGTGAGGTGTGTGTTTCTGCACTTGCTGATGTGTATTATGTTAACAACATTACCCTGCCACTGCATTGGCCTTGATCTTCAAAGGTCTTCAACAAGAGATGTAAAGTTTACTGGCTAAAATGTTGTTGGTGTTTTTTATTTTACTTTTTATAATATTTCTCTTTTCTAAATCAACAGATGGTGTTTCTGCACAGAAACGTAAGCATGAGTTCTTTTAAATGACTGTAAAAGTTTTTTTTCTTCTACAGGTATATAAATAAACTAAATCACAAAACTTTGGTTCAAGCATGAAGCAATTCATTCAGATTTATTAGGTAGTGAATCTCCCTGCATTAACACAACGAACAAAAAAATTAGCATTATTGCTTAATAAAATGGAAAGAATAGAATGAGTGTTAAGGCAGAAACACTTACATGACTCTGAGCACGAAGGCCACTCCAGTAATGATTACTCCTGTCTTACACCTTATTAAAGTGATTAAGGGCTGTCCTTCCCTAACATGGAATGCCAAAAAGTAACACTGAAGTATGACAGAGTTTTCTTTTTTTTTAAACTTGGCAGATCTTCTTTCTCAAGAACTGCGTAAGTAATATGTGTTTATGTGTGTGTGTGTGTGTGTGTTTTATTAACATTTGTATTTATGACTGAGCATAGATATTTTATGTTGATCTTAATAGATAATAATGAGTGATTTTAATATTTCAATATATAAAATTTTGTTTTTATAACACTTTCATTTTTATGTTTTTTTTAAAACAGACAGAGCATCTGAAGAAAGGGGTAAGCATGAGTCTGAGATAAGGTGATGGGTGTAAGGAGTTGCTAGGTGCCACCTAAAGAGTATATTTAGCTACAAAATAATAAAAAAGTAAACTTTTGGCGTAATCTGCGTGACAATTCAAGGGAAAATGTGTCCTTTTCTCAGTGTTCACAGTTTATGAGAAAAATATGAATAATGTATTTATTGATGAAACTTTTTATTTGGAGGCTGAGAATTAGATGTAATAATTTTCATACACCAGAATCTTTATTCTCCACCATCTCAAAATTCTTCAGATCAGCAGTAAGAAATGAACTAGAGATTTTTTAGAAAATGGACATTTCATATAATAATCATCAAACAATAATTGAAAGGTGACTTTTTTGGCTATTTAACTCATTTTTAATATAATATCAATTACAATAACACATTCATGTTGTTTGACAGAGGAGACTTCTGCAGAGATGGGTAAGTTTGAGCTGTTTGTATAGTAGGCCCATTTTTGAAAAGTGGAAAAAAAAATGCTATCTGACCTCAACTGCATGAATGTGGAATTCAAGGCAGCATGCTAGCATGACTGTATGCAGCCAAGTGGCTGTATTTCACTCAGAAAGTCTACTTAGCTTAATGCAATAGAATACTTTAGAGGACTGTGTCCAACCACACCATTGGTGGGACACAAATGCTCTCAAAAAGGTATACAAGACTGGTGCCAGATATCAGACTAATTGATAATGTTTATTAAGATTATTAAATTAAGATTAAGACTCTTCATTGCTTCAATAGAAGTAAAAAAAGGGAGCTTGGGGAATTTAACTGAAGTTTTTACATTTTGAAAAGCGATTAATAAAGGTGAATATGAAAGCTATTTCAAGATGAGCTTTGTTGGCAGAACAAGAAGGAATAGATGTAAATCAATTAAAAGGTAGATTTCCTTCTGATATCCTGAAGTATTTTTCACTCAGAGTTATAATTGCATGGGGGAACCTGCCAGTATTCATAGTGGAAGTATGCAAGACCAGGCTTGACACAGCGTTATATAGACAGTAGACCACGGGCAAATTGACCATCTTAGCTGAACTGAATTGCCTTTTCTTGTCATGAAACAACTTTGATTCTTCCTTGGTCTTTTAAATCCACTTTGACGTGCTTGTAGGCTGGCTTTCACAACGTCTGGGTGAGTACCATTTACCCCACTCTTTAATGAATGATGTCATACCAGGAAGTCAATTTTTTTACTGAAATAATTTGTAAAACATGTCAGTGAATCATCAGTAATTTTAAATGCATGAGCTGTTGTCTGTAAAATGGGTGACATGAACACGGAATACAGTATTTATGAAACATGCTGTGTGTGTTTCATCGTCAGAGATTGAGAACATGTGCAGGAGTGAAGGTAAGTAGAGACTGAGCAGAATTCATTCTGCAGACGGGTTGCAATATTGTCATGCGCTGAATTGAACATCCAGTTGCAAAACAGTCCCGGTTTGGCATAGTGCAGACCTGTCTTTGGGTACTATGCCTTTAAGTATTAAATGAGTTTCCCAACCCTAAATAATATGAGAGCTACAGTCCTATTTGAAATATAATACACATATGAATGTAGGCTATTTGGAGAAATATGAATAGAATTTCCATAGTGTTGAATGGCCTTCATTATAAAAACACAAGTAGTCTAGCAGCCTCATTCTTAAGTTTTGATGAGCCATCCTGGTTCTTAATTAGCCTTCTGTGCCACAGCCGATATCATCAGCCCTGCAGCACAATAATATCCATGATCCACCCATCAAACTAACAAGGAAAAAAGAAAGCTGCCTGGTGATACAGCCAAGGGAATGATTCGGGCATACACACTTTCACACCATTTAACCTCCCGTTTGTCTGTTTGCAGAGATTGAAAGGGCATGCCAATATGCAGGTGAGTGTGTGTTTCCTTCCCACTTAGAGGACTCTGTGTGAGGCTTTTCTCCTGGAGGGGAGGTGGTTCTGGAGAGCTGGTCCAAAATTCACAATCTCAAATACTGTAGGAGCCGGACTCAGGGTCAGAGACTGCCTTAACTCTGCACCATTCTCCCACATGGGATTCTGTGAGCTCATCTCACTGTGTTACTCACAGGCGCTCACAGATTACAGCATCACAGCAGCTGTAGAATATGTGCTGCTCACACTGCAGACTCAAACACAGGGTCCTGATGCTGGAACAGTAGCCATGTGTGTGAGAACAGCGTTATCCAGGTACAGACTCTACCTCAATTTTGTCAATGTGTTGACACTGCAACAAGGCACAAGAGGATGACTGATTGTGGTGAATGACCATGCTATGGAAACATCAAAACTGCTGGATCTTGTCCTGCTCTGTGAGGGTTGAATTAGACCTGAACGTGCTGTACTGAGGTCCTGCCTGGAATCCAATGAAATCTGTAAAGTTATATTTCATAGGATTTTTCATAGGAATTTGGAAATGTCTCCTTTCTGTCTCTACAGTGGATGTGACTCTGGACCCTGAAACAGCACATCCTGATCTTATCCTTTCTGAGGATGGGAAACAAGTGAGACTGGGAGACACAGGGTCTGAGGTACCCCAGGACACCCCAGCTTCCCACAAGCGGTTTGATTCTATTATCTGTGTCCTGGGAAAGGAGGGTTTCTCCTCAGGAAGATTGTACTATGAGGTGCAGGTTGGGGAGAAGACTGAGTGGACGTTGGGAGTGGCCAAAGAGTCCATCGACAGGAAGGAGAAGATTACCCGCAGCCCGTGGAACGGTTACTGGACTGTGGCACTGAGGAACAGCACTGAGTACAGGGCTCTGACTTACCCCCCTGTCCCCCTCCCCCTGAGAGAGAAGCCCAGGACAGTAGGGGTGTATGTGGATTATGAGGGGGGTCAGGTCTCCTTTTACAATGTGGAGGCCAGGTCTCATATCTACTCCTTCACTGCTTACACCTTCACTGAGAGACTCTATCCATTATTCAGCCCTGGTAGAAACAGAGATGGTAAGAACCTAGCTCCACTGATCATCTCTCCTGTTAATCGCACTAAGTGAATATTTTGAGTGCCATCCAATGATATTCTGGTGTTAAATAACTTATTTAAAATATGAGGTATATTTGAATTAGAATGTTCAATACCTGGTGCAAAATGGAAGAATTATTTTGTGATTCGTATTATTAATGTGCTCACGACACTGATCTGTGTCCAATTGTGAATAAAATTTCAAATACAAGCGTTTTTGTTTTACAGATTCTAATTCAACACTGTGTATGATTAATATGAAAGTTGTTGCTTTATAGTGTAGCCCTGGGACCAAGGTGTGGATGTTAATCATAATTACTTGGTGTTCCCAGCCCGCTTCTTGTTTCTCTATAAACACCTGCATTGGGGCAAGTCTGAGGTAGAACGATTACCTGGTTGGGTCTCTGTGAGTTTCTTCCTGTGGTTCGGTATAGGAACTAGTTCTTTTAATCAGAAGTTAGTCTTTTTGAATTGTAATTTTTTTTAAAGCTGGAATTCGTCTTTTTAAATTGGTAAACTGGTAAACTGCAGGAGACTGAGTACATATCCACTCCTATAATAGGGTTTTTTGGGGTTTCTTCATTGTGTGCTGTGATCACATACTTTGCATACTATTTTTCTGCCTTTTTGTCCCCTGTCTCTGTCCTGACCTGTCTGAAGATGACATTTGCTTACCCCAGTGGCCTCCTATATTAGTGTAAAAGCTGCTGTAGAAGGTGCTCACCAACCAGCACCATCATCCCATTGTTTGAAATTAATATTTCATCTCCAACCTGCCGTTTTTTAACAGATATAGAAAATACAGAGTCTCAAATTGAATTGGTGTTGATTTTGGTGTCTGCTATCCCTTTGCTCCAGAATGAAGAGAGGGGTGCAGTCAATTTCCTCCCCTCGGTGGTGCTACAGTAGTTCTGCTGTTTAGGTAAAAATTTGGGCCTACTAGGTTGTCTAGTGGTTGAAAACTCAAGAAGGCAACTGGTGAATGCATTTCAAATATGAAATTATTAAATACTATTTTTGTTCTTTTATCCTTTTCCACAGACAGCTGTAGCACGGGCACATCGGTAACATAACAATTTAGATGTGTTTTAATTTTTACAATTTACCTGGCTTTAGTACATGCTGGAGTCATTAAGAGTTTTAAAAGAGATTCAATTAAATACTCTCATGCTTTAAGAGTAAACAAGTGGTGAAATGGTTTTATTACAGCACAGAACTTGTATCTGAGTGTTCCGCACCACAAAGACCACAATCCACTGGAGCTGTACTGTCCTCCACAGAACAGGCGAAAGAGGAGAGATGTTTCACATTTTCACACTGCCTGTCATACAAACGCACCTCAGAGCAGTGTGAGCCAAGCTGCAGGTTTGAGAGGATGGATCCCATACCAATTTACTCAAACATCTCTGACTCTTCGGAGAGCACAAGCAAAGCAGCAGTTCACAGCCAACGGGGTAAGAACAGAACCTGGGGGCTTAGGAAAGGGTGGCTGATTTGCCTTTTTAATGCTTTTAAAATGTTATAACATAGTACTACAGCATAGTGGAAGTGGACAGTGAATGCTGTTTGCAGAGAGCCCTCATTTGTAAGTTTCGGCATAGATTGTAACAGTTAGCATAGATTGTAACCATTACCATAGATTTGTAACTGTTAGCGTACATTATAACCATTACCATAGATTTGTAACTCTTAGCACAGATTGAAACTGTTAGTATAGTTTCTAACATTTAGAGTAGATTTGTAACTCCCAGCACAGATTGTAACTGCTTATATGGATTGTAACTATTGGCACAGATTGTAACTGTCAGAATGGATTGTAACTGGTGGAGCAGATTGTAACTGGTGGAGCAGATTGTAACTGGTGCAGCAGATTGTAACTGGTGGAGCAGATTGTAACTGCTGGAGCAGATTGTGCATTGGTATCGTCTGTACATTGCTGGTCACAGCGCTGTCTTTGCTGTGTGGGGTTTATTTTATGCAAATTATGCACCAAACCAATGCTCCTCAGTCCGTGTTCCTCAGGGCACACAGCCTTCTACTGCAGGCAGTTCTCATGAGTTTATATGTATTATTGTATTAATATTGTATTTATATGTATTATTGTATTATACATATACAGAATGAAACCGGTGGGTTGTTGGGAGAAGCAGGTTTGACCACAGATTTTTTGCCAGCTCTGACACTTTCTCTTCCTAATTGTGCGCAGGCAGAAGCAGAAGTCCCTCTGATGCTGGCATTAATTCCGTTTTTATTTTCCCTGATGCTTGTATTTAGAGACTGAAAATCTTTACGAAAGCCTGGAGTTGAAACCAGCCACAGTTCAAACTGCCAAGCATGGAGTTTCCCCTGGAAGCCAGTCAGCAGGTAGTGTAGTCTGGGGTCATGTGACTGCTTTTCTCAGTTAACATCTTAAAACAAATAGGATCAAATAGGAAAGGCATATCCCAGCTCCATTCAGAGCTACAGAGATGTGTCCTCTTTCCTGCATCAGTGGGTCAGAGCCGTGCTGGGAGAGACTCTCTGTACAAGAGGACATCACTGCTCTTCATCACTCTGTGGATCATCACTCTGATCTCCCTCATCACTGCACTGGGCCTCTGCTGTAAGTGTTACTGAGGAGTTTACTATCAGAACAGAACCACGCTGAACGGGGTCTCTACTGTAGGTGTTACTGAGGAGTTTACTGTCAGAACAGAACCACACTGGACTGGGTCTCTACTGAGGAAACATGAGGCACCAACTGACAAAATATCAGAATATTACACACTTTTATCAGATGCCCCTGCCGTCCAACTCTTAAAGGTCCATGCACATGGGGAAAGAAACCCCATAATTTCTGAGTGTTGAGTTGTTAAAAGGAAGGGAAGGTCTCAGAATGCTGGAGCGTGGAGAACTGCTGCTGAGAGTTCTTGTTGGTCCCCATGTCGGACTAAGAGTCCTGGAACCACACTGAACTTTGCAACAGCTAGAAAAATATTTAGAGATATGTAGAGATTTATAGAGATTTCTCTATGCTAAATATTTATTGATAACACTGACACCTGAACTGTCAGTGGACTGACAGTGGATCTGTTGTGCTCATGTAATTACAGTGCACCTGAACCCCTGTTCCACACTGCCACCCTGTGGTGCACCTTAACCCCTGTTCCACACTGCCACCCTGTGGTGCACCTTAACCCCTGTTCCACACTGCCACCCTGTGGTGCACCTGAACCCCTGTTCCACACTGCCACCCTGTGGTGCACCTTAATCCCTGTTCCACACTGCCACCCTGTGGTGCACCTGAACCCCTGTTCCACACTGCCACCCTGTGGTGCACCTTAACCCCTGTTCCACACTGCCACCCTGTGGTGCACCTTAACCCCTGTTCCACACTGCCACCCTGTGGTGCACCTGAACCCCTGTTCCACACTGCCACCCTGTGGTGCACCTTAACCCCTGTTCCACACTGCCACCCTGTGGTGCACCTGAACCCCTGTTCCACACTGCCACCCTGTGGTGCACCTTAACCCCTGTTCCACACTGCCACCCTGTGGTGCACCTGAACCACTGCACTGCACTGCCACCCTGTGGTGCTGATTAAGTCAAAACCACTTCCTTCACTTTAAATGACTTTGTTTCTCTCTGTTACCCAGAGCTGCAGAGAGAGCTGGAGGAGAAGGAGGAGGAGTTCTCCCAACTGCAGAAACAGAAGGAGGAGAAGGAGGAGGCGTTCTCCCGACTGCAGGCCACATACAGCAGTGAGATTTGCTTCTCCAATTACACCAATAAGACAGGTATGTGTCTACATACATAGATATGTGTATAAATGGTCGTAGTCATGGTAGTTTCATAATCAATATTCCTTTTTAGCCTGTAAAAATTGTACAGAAAATATCTGTCAGCAGCCTCATGTGCCAATCACCTTAGCACATTTGTGAGGACAATGTACCGAACCCATTTTTCCTTTAAAGATCATTTTGATTTTTTGTTCCTTTTTTCCAGTCAAAGGTGTTTTTTCAGAATGGACACGTAAGTTTAATCTTTTTTACAATTTTTTATCTCTCATTAATATTTTGGCATTTAAGGAAGGAACCGTTTCCTTCAGTATAATCAGCCAGAAGGTTCCCTCCTATGTGATACTGTGTTTGAAAGTATGTGTGAATGGGCGCTTTGATTGTATATGATCATGTACAGGTAGCAGTGTGTTTGGGGGTTGTGCTGTAGTCCTGCTTCTGAATTCTGCTGATCACAAAGTACTTACTGTGAGGAACATTAACACTGGCTGCTGTCAGACTCACATTACAGCTAAACTAGGGATCATTGCCTGAGAAATGCCCTGTTTCCATCCAACTCAATATCACTAAAGTCTCAATGACAAAGGTAAAGCACTGAAAAGAGCTATGGAAACCCCATTCAGCTTGACATTGAGCTTGCTTACTTGCTAAGATTTTTAAATTATTAAAATTTTGCAAGTTAATTAATGATAGTTGTTGAATTAATTATGTGTTAACACAGTAGAAGGTGTTGAGTGTTCCAAAAATGCATGAAAACACATTAGATGTGATAACCTCTTGCAGTTGTCAGGGAGTGTCAATTGCATGATAATTTATTAATGAGAACGAAAAAAAACACCCATGTTACATCTGAGAAACCACAGCAAATGTACATTTCATTGGTTAAAAAGGGTTCGGACAGGAAATGTCACACAAAATTTGTCCGTAGTTCTACAGACTTTGGTCCAAAATATGCTCAACAGGTGGATGGAAACAGGGCAGGTGAAGCTACATTCTAATGAATAAAATGTAAATTGATCAGTGTCTGTTCCTCTGCAGGAAAGAAAGGAGTTGTCTTTAAGCCAGGTAAAACAATGACTGTTCAACTTACTTTGTTTAAATATGTGCTTTATTTAAGTTCCTGTAAAAGAAATGAATCCCGTTTTTCAATCATTATTTCAAACCCATGAAAAAGCAAGTTATTCAAAAATGATGAATCATAAGTAACGGATAAAACAACAAATATGCAATTAACATTCAGCAAATCCAACACAGCCTTTGTACACATATATAAATATATATATGTATATAAATATATATAATATATATAAATATATAAATCCATCATTACATTAATGTTGATTCTGTCCTCTTTCAGTGTGGGAGTGGATTCGTGAAGCAGCAGGTAGGATTATGCTCGTCTGTGAGTCTGGGACTCAGTCATACCCTTTAAACCCCACTGTCTGAGGAGCTGGGTCACATCTGTGAAGGAGTTGCTGGATGAAACTGTACTAAAATTAGTTCTGTGAAGTTTCTGAGTGAAGCTGTACTGATATCAAATCAGTCATAATGATTTCTTTGGTTACTAATTTGTGGCATATTTGTGGTTTGGTATACTTTAATAACTGTTCATTAATATGCCGCTTCACCATTTTTTATGAAGATGAATCCTTTAGCCTTAAGATTTAAAAATGATTTTAGCCTAACAACTGAGAGGATCTTTTAGAATGTGAAAAAGAAAATGCCAAAAGAAAATGCTTGATAGTATCCAGCTTAAGTTGGGTTTTAACATCTTTGTGAGTTTTTTATACATCATGAACACTACTGTAATGGTTGCAGTAAAACAGGAGTGTTTGGATTTTGGATTTGTAAAATACATTAAATGTATTATTATTATTATTATTATTATTATTTTAACACATTGATAGACATACAGTGCTTCCAAGATACTGAATAAAACATTTAATAAGACCTGGCAGAGACTGAATGCAGGGGTGCGCTCCATCTCCTGCTGCAGCAGTTTCTGCTGCATTATGGTGGCAGATCTCCTCTCTGCTGCTGTGAGGGTGAGAGATGCCCTTTCATTCTGCACCAGCTCAGGGTCGCTTAAGGGCCCGTCCCTAACGACTGCCTGTTCTGTCTTATATCATGTCACCCCAGGCACCCTTTCCAAAGCAGTTTCTGAATGTTCTTATTTTTTGTCACTTGGTTTACATTTTAACAGGAGCAGCTTTTCACTTCATGGCAGATTCAGCCAAATTGGGGGAAATCATGAGTAATGTCTCTCGCTGAGGGAGGTGCCATGTTTGGTTCAGTCAGTGTGTATTCTATAGAACTCTGCTCATATACAGAGAACACCACTCTGCCCTGAGATTACAGGTTCACATGAACTGTGAGATTGTTACACTATTGATTCAGCTGTATACATTGTGTGAATAATGTTTGCAGGGCTACATTGACTAAACTCTGATCAATGGGCAAATAATTAAACAATGACACAAGAAAAGATTAATTCCTCCATTTTTATAGTCTTTGGTTTCTAATTTAAATTTATACATTGCATGTGTGAACAAATTCAAACGTAATGGTCAGGCCCCCTTGCACACCCCAAAGCTAATGGTCACACCCCCCCCTCGCACACCCCAAGGCTATAATGGTGTCGGTTTGGGGGGTTGTTGGTTTGGGTTTTGTTTTTCACACAATCAGGTTCGGCCAGCTATTGTACAGCCATATTTATTGTTTTTGTTCAGCCAAGGAAGCTAGTCGTAACTGTATCAAAATATAAACCTTTTCATATGTTTCACATATTAACTATTCCAATTACATTTAAAATTGTTTCTAAAATTGATGTTTTATGACATGTCATGGAAAAGTAGTTTAGCATTGTGGCTTCTAGCAGTTTGAAGTGTGAATATCTGCAAAGCGTCTCTCTTTTTTCAGAATTTTATGTGCTCCTCTGCACAGAAACTGCAGTAGTTGTGCAAGTGTTTTCTTATCACCATATGGAAAGTGAAAATATCAGAAATGTATTCAGTTCAACAAATTACTCATAATTTCTATCTGGTCTTCTCCACAGTGGATGTGACTCTGGACCCTGATACAGCTCATCCCAATCTCATCCTGTCTGAGGATGGGAAAGAAGTGAGACACGGAGACATACGACAGAAACTCCCTGACACCCCAAAGAGGTTTGATCCTGTTGTAAGTGTCCTGGGAAAGGAGGGTTTCTCCTCAGGGAGATTTTACTATGAGGTGCAGGTTGGGGAGAAGACTGAGTGGACTGTAGGAGTGGCCAAAGAGTCCATCAACAGGAAGGGGAAGATTACACTGAGCCCTGGGAATGGATACTGGACCATATGGCTGAGGAATGGGACTGAGTACAGGGCTTTAGCTGGTCCCGATCTCCCCCTCCCCCTGAGAGAGAAGCCCAGGACAGTGGGGGTGTATGTAGATTATGAGGGGGGTCAGGTCTCCTTTTACAATGTGGAGGCCAGGTCTCATATCTACTCATACTACACTGGTTACACCTTCACTGAGGATCTCTATCCATACTTCAGCCCGAGTCTCAGTAAAAATGGCACAAATTCAGCCCCACTGATCATCTCTCCTGTAAAACACATTGGCTGAATTAGATTACTGAGTTACATATTTCTCTGTTATCTGCCTAATTGGTTCTGTTTTCACTTTGAATTGACCCATAATATTACATATTTCTCTGTTATCTGCCTAATTGGTTCTGTTTTCACTTTGAATTGATCAATAATATTTGACACAATCCTAATGCATTTCAATGTTCACCATAACATACTTTTAGAGTATATAAATGGTTTAACAGACCTTGTTAACACAGATACATTCTGATAAATGAATGGGTCAAAGGCTGCATTTTATTATAGCTCAGGTGTTTGGCATCCACTCCAGAGACAGCATCACGCTTTGCCTCAGACAACATGCAGAGCCTATTTTCCTCTAAGGGCCTGCACACTGCATATCAGATATACCCATAATTATTCAGCATGACACTTTGATAAACAATACTAATTGTAAATATTATAAATGTGTTAAAGCAGATTGTCAAATGAAAAACAAATATTTCATCATTTAACCCTGAGCCTTGCATTGTAATTATGGGCCTGATGAATTTTTGCTCCATGGTGTGAATCCTAGCATCTTTATGTACTGGATTATCTGCTCTGTCAGGCCATGTGTGACTGTGTAACAAATGTGAAACTAATAAAATGGTAACTAAACCCAGTAACTAAGCCACTGCATCATTAATAAAGGGTGGGGTGGGGGGGTTGGTGAAGCCCCTCAGTGGTTCGGGGAGGGGTTCAGTCTTGGTTGTGTCATTAGCTGTCTATGAATGGAGTCAGCAAAGGGGCACAACTGGCAACTCTTCACAAGGTTAGATTGGCTTTACATCAGTTAGGTTTCTTTGTCACATTGCTCATCTGCACCCTCTAGTGACTCCAACACTGAGATGTACTATGCTGTGCTCTCCTGAGTATACTCCAGGGTGCACCCTCTCCACCCACTATTACACTCATTTAGGAGACGCTTCTATCCAGAGCGACTTTTAATCTTTTCTATTTATACAGCTGGATATTTACTGAGGCAATGGTGGGTTAAGTATCTTGCCTAAGGGTACAGCAGCAGTGCCCCAGCAGAGAACTGAAGCAGCTCTGCTCCTCACTGCTACACCTCACTGCTTCCTCACAACAAACATGTTCCAGTGTAGACAGACGGTACAGCAGCAGTGTCCTGCAGCAACCGACGAGGCGGCGTGAGGGCGATAACTTTGCACACTTAAGCCCATCAGCTCTTACTCTGGGCACCTGCCAGGTACCAGTGCTGCTCCACTCCTTTCCACAGAAGAGTGAATGCAGACAGAGCATGATAGAACTGAAACAGACAATCTGGATAGATATTCTGTCAAAATTAGTGAAGTTCAATATTATAAAAAAAGAAAACAGCTTTTCTTTACAATGTTGACTAATGTGACTTCAGGAAACATAAGCATTTCCTGATCTGAGCGCTGTGTGATGTCAGCCTGTCAGGCTTTCTGGTGGATGGACCCAGGCGCAGACTGGAATGCCAAACCAGGTGTTTATTTAATGACAATCCATAAATCAATTGTAATAAAACAGTCCGAGTCAAAACCAGAAAAACCACAGGCAGAGATAGATTACAAAAGTAGCCCTCACAGGCAACGTTACTGTCAAAAATGTCCTTTTATTGACTGGGAAGGAATTCTTTTTGCACTGGAGCTTGATATAGGAAATCTATCTATATTACCTATTCTTACTGAGGCTGAAAGCCAGCAGCAGTGGATAGGGGATGCTGAACTGTTAGTCCTGTGCAAAGAGAAAGTGCAGTGTGTCTTTGAGAAGGCAGGCTCTGTGTCAGGAGCAGCCACAATTCAAAATGAACGGAGGAGGTGAGATGGGGAGAGGAGAGGGAGACTGAGACACAGTGCTGGTGAATCTGTAGTGTGTCACTAGTTGGGCTGCTTTAACCCAGTGCAGACCTTAGTGGAAAAAGAGAGAGCAAGCAATACAATGTGCCCAACCCTGATGGCTCTCTCTGGAAAAACAATATGGTTTGGCAGGAATCTTCATAAATTATATTTAGCTCTTCTTCTATTATTAAAAATGTGGGAGTAACTTCAATACCATGAAACAGCATCACTGAGCATGAATCAGAGGAATAAAGTGCAGACTCTGGCAATGCTGTGGGAATGGGGCAATGACCCCTTCTCTCCCCCTGTGACACAGAGGGAAGGTCTTCATTTCACTGGGACAGACTTTCATTTGGGTGAGGAGATGCTTGTGGAGACCTGGAGGAAAATATGAGTGGGAGGAAGAAATACTGTTTGATCATCTGGAAAGAGTCTGGGTTAGAAACCGACCCTGTTGAAGAGTTACCCTTAGAACATCACCCTTCGAACAAGATCCCGACTGGAGTTTAACATTGACCTGACTTGTTTTAAAAAGCCCCTATCCTTTTTCCTCTGCTTGTAAATAAAAGAATAAATACCTTAAAGACCCAGCATATTTCACTTGCTTGGCCTGTCATTTACTCATCTGTGGTTGGGCCACAGGACCTTAGATCAAACACAAGCAAATACATGGAGGAGCGATTTCTATATTTCTGGACATTTTAGGCATTTTCACACAGTGGTAATTTCATGAATGACATTGATCACAAAAATAATTCATATACTTTTATGTAGTCAACAATGATAATGTGACAAAAGATCAAATTATTTGGTTTAATCAATGTATTGATAAAAATATGACAAAACAAAATTTAGCTGTTGAGACAAGAATATCCATCAACCATTTGATCCCAGTTCTGCTTGTTTGAGACAGTAACTGCCACTGATTGGGTAAACAGCAAATCAGCCATGAAGGGGTTGTGGTGGACCACACAAAGATATAACAGGTAAGAGTGTCTCATGAGAATAACATCACTGCATGCCACAAGCACTCGGCTGCAGTCATAAGAGGAAGGGGGGGATTTTACTGAATGATTTTACATTAAACTCGTAACCTAATTCAGACAATGTGATTAACAGTTGAGATGATCAGTGGGGTAGCGTCTGTACCATAATTACTGAGATAGGGACTGAAGTATGGATAGTTTAAGTGCTCTCTATGTTTAAGGTGCATCTGACGGTTTGCAAGGCAACACTGATAATAAAAACTAAAACACGTATAGCTACCTGCCACAATATCCAAGCATATACAACTTAAATTTCAAGTAATCCTCTATACACACAATTTGGCATATTTGTCAGATGGATTGACATTGTGTCTATTTTACTGAGGGTTAGGAACACTGAACCAGAGAACGTGCAAACTGTCTGTAAACTGTTACAGTTTCAGCATTTTTTCCCCTCTATTTTTGTACACTTGAAACTACACCTCTTAATGTCTTCCCTTTCTGACTTCCCTTTTTTCTGCCTCTTAAAGTCATCAAAGCTCTTCTGTGCCCTTTCTCTCTGCAGGACAGGAAGCTCACTAAAAAAAAAAATCATAGAATTGAGTTGGGCCCATCTGTACATTTCTACAGTACTATTGGATTACCATTATTATGTTTTTTTTTTTTAAAAAAAACTTTTTTCTGTAAATTTGGTAAGCCAAACGCTTTTTGCTCATTGTCTCCAAACTTGGAATGCCCAATTATGCCCTTAGCCGCTGCCCCTATTGCTGCAACCCCTACTGTTAACGCGGGAGGGTGCAGAAAAACACACTCTCTCCTCGGAAACAGGTGAGACGCCTCGCTGTGTCCCTCACAGACAGCGGCCTATTGCTGTGTGGAATCTGTGATTCCTTTTTAACTGATATTCCTCAGCCACAGAAAGGCAGTGACCTTTATGGACTATCCAGTCATTCTCCCATGACTTCATGCGTTAATTACTAAAAGCTCTTGGATTGCTTTTATATGTCAAGAGATACAAAATGGCTAAACAGCAATATAGAGGCAGACATGGACATTACAGACATCAACTGGCTGTCAGACCTCACCCATCTGCAAAGAGTCACCCAGGACAAGTCACACAGGTCAAACTGCAAACAGTGATAATTACATTACATTACATTACATTATTGGCATTTAACAGATGGTCTTACCCAGAGCGGCTTATACAGGTTACATTTTTCACATGGTATCCATTTATACAGCTGGATATTTACTGAGGCAATTTGAGGTTAAGTACTTTTCCCAAGAATGCAGCAGCAGTGCCCCAGCAGGGAATCAAACAAGCAATGTTGTGCTATGAGTCCTTCTCCTTTCCACTGTGCTACACTGCTGTATAATCTGATGTGATAATCTGCTCACTATGTGCCACAGTCCCCCTGAATGGACACGTTCGTACAGCCAGAAGTGGTGTGTGTCTACAGCAGAATTTAGACAATATTGCAGCCAATATTCATGCCATTTTATTGGGATACATACGTAACAAAATAAATGAGAGTGACACAGTGATGTGGTCCTGTAGAGATGCAGTGGTGAAGCAACTCTGTGAAGTTCGGCTGTATCAGATCATGAACGTTAATGCATGAAATACATTGAAGAAGGAACAAATATGGTGAATGAAATGTTTCAGTTCAACATTGTTCTATCGATCATGATGTTTCCACATCGGAAAGCCCACAATGCACTGGGGCCAGAGCCTGTCCCTCACAGAACAGCCTAAAGAACAGAGAAGTTCCTTACAGGGTCACACTCTCGGGGCTTCAGAGCAGCCTAAAGAACAGAGAAGTTCCTTACAGGGTCACACTCTCGGGGCTTCAGAGCAGCGTGAACCAAAGTGCACCTTTGAGAAGATGGATCCTCAAGCAATTTACGAAAACATGTGCGACTCTTCAGAGATCAGGACCAAAGCAGCACATCACAGCCATGAGGGTAAGGTCTGAGAAAACAAAAAGGATGAGCAGATACCAGGCAGAATAAGAGAAATAAGCGTATGACTGAGTTTCTGCTGCTCCCCCATGAGATCACGGACATAATTACTGCTGCATGTCTTCTGATAATAGATTTTCACTGGAAATGAATTTATAAACTATTACAGATTAGCACAGACTGTATGTGGAACTACTGTGTATTTACTATCTACAAACTGAAGCATTTTTTTCCAAATGGAGTTTACTTTAAATCAGTCGTGTAGACCTCTGCCCTGTGGTTCAATTTTTCTTTGAAAACAAACTGTGGTCTCTGTTACAGACAGAATGATACTATGTAAAACATGATGTAGACTTACACTCTCTATTATATTAGTTGCACATACTGCGTTGAGTTGAGCAGTAAGACTGATGGCAAATGTTAGAAGTTTTGCCACATCATTCTCACCCACTCTGACACTTTCTAAATGAGTAAGAGGAAAAGGGGAAGTCTCTCTTGGAACATCAAAATAATAACTGCTTTCATTGCTGTTTGTATAGAGACAAACTCAGAAAACACTTACCAAACTCTGTAGAGGATTTCATTGGGTATTTGTATTACCAAGCAAAGAGCCATCCCTGGCAGCCAATCAACAGACAGTATACAGTTTAAACTTTTGACTGGTCTCCTCAGTTAAAAATTCTAAAGATATTCCAACAAAACTAAGAGGGCGAATCCCAACTCCATTTAGAACTACAGAGATGTGTCCTCTTTCCTGCATCAGCGGGTCAGAGCCGTGCTGGGAGAGACTCTCTGTACAAGAGGACATCACTGCTCTTCATCTCTCTGTGGATCATCACTCTGATCTCTCTCATCACTGCACTGGGCCTCTACTGTAAGTGTTACAGAGGAGTTTACTATCAGAACTGAACCACGCTGAACGGGGTCTCTACTGTAGGTGTTACTGAGGAGTTTACTGTCAGAACAGAACCACACTGAACTGGGTCTCTACTGAAATTATTGATGAGGCAGTTACAAAAGCTCACCATGTTAATGAGGTCTTTATTAAGTAAGTAATATAAATTGTGAAAGAAATTGTATATAATATTTATGGAAATAATCAATGCAAAAGAATAATTGATGTGATACCTCTTGTAGTATACCATTATGTGTTAGTGTCCCAAGGTAAGGTTACAGTTAAAGTTTATGGTTTAATATTAATATTGCATCGTGTTTCTTCATTTCATTTGGTTTTCTGTTTATTTTGCAGAACTGGTTTCATTAGTGGATCTAAAAATCCAGAGAATATAATTACAGAATATGCATGAAAAATTATTACAGAATAATTATCATTTTAATTAGTGTTAAAATAAAAACATACTGGAATTCTAACATATAGATGACTATGCAAAAAACGTTTGCGTTAAGTAAAAATACTTCTCTCTCTCCTGCTTTTCTTCATGGCACTGTGGATAGTAAGGTTTGAATCATGTTAATCTCTTCTCTCAGATCAACAGCAGAGTGAACTGAAGGAGCAACTCAGCAACTTCACTTCCCACAACTCTGGTGAGTGTTGAGTAGGTTATGAACTCTAGTGAGTGTTATGTTGTTCTATCATTGGTTGGAATTGCATTATTGTAACCTTGGTGAGTGTTTAATCGTTATTTAACATTTAAACATTATTGTGCTCATGTAATTACAGCATGATAACAAGGCCCCTGTGTGAACAGTAACCTCAGATTACAGTTACACTGTAATTACAGTGAATTAATAGTATGAACATATAGTATGAGCTGTACTGTACTTATGGAATAACAAAGTCACTATGTAAACAGTACTCGCTGTCGGTATTGTTCACACGTCCTGTGTGTACAATACCTATATATAAGATATACTGATCCTATGTAATTACAGCTTAAAGGTTTCAACTCCAGGTCAGTTTTTAAAGCCAATGAATAAACTTTGGTTTATATCAGAGCACAGCTAGCGAAAACTAGCAGACACAGTGGGTCCCAGAGGCCAAATTACAGAAACTCTGGCTTACTGCACCACACTGCCACCCTGTGGCTCATCGTAACCACTGTTCCACACTGCCACTCTGTGGCTCATAGTAACCACTGCACCACACTGCCACACATCGTAACCACTGCACCACACTGCCACCCTGTGGCTCATCGTAACCACTGCGCCACACTGCCACCCTGTGGCACATCGTAACCACTGCACCACACTGCCACCCTGTGGCTCATCGTAACCACTGCACCACACTGCCACCCTGTGGCTCATCGTAACCGCTGCAACACACTGCCACCCTGTGGTGCTGATCATGCCAAAACCACTTCCTTCACTTTAAGTGACTTTGTTTCTCTCTGTTACCCAGAGCTGCAGAGAGAGCTGGAGGAGAAGGAGGAGGAGTTCTCCCGACTGCAGGCCACATACAGCAGTGAGATTTGCTTCTCCAATTACACCAATAAGACAGGTATGTATCTACATACATAGATATGTGTATAAATGGTCGTAGTCATGGTAGTTTCATAATCAATATTCCTTTTTAGCCTGTAAAAATTGTACAGAAAATATCTGTCAGCAGCCTCATGTGCCAATCACCTTAGCACATTTGTGAGGACAATGTACCAAACCCATTTTTCCTTTAAAGATCATTTTGATATTTTGTTCCTTTTTTCCAGTCAAAGGTGTTTTTTCAGAATGGACACGTAAGTTTAATCTTTTTACAATCTTTTTATCTCTCATTAATATTTTGGCATTTAAGGAAGGAACCGTTTCCTTCAGTATAATCAGCCAGAAGGTTCCCTCCTATGTGATGCTGTGTTTGAAAGTATGTGTGAATGGGCGCTTTGATTGTATATGATCATGTACAGGTAGCAGTGTGTTTGGGGGTTGTGCTGTAGTCCTGCTTCTGAATTCTGCTGATCACAAAGTACTTACTGTGAGGAACATTAACACTGGCTGCTGTCAGACTCACGTTACAGCTAAACTAGGGATCACTGCCTGAGAAATGCCCTGTTTCCATCCAACTCAATATCACTAAAGTCTCAATGACAAAGGTAAAGCACTGAAAAGAGCTATGGAAAACCTGGTTCAACCTAACATGCAGCTTGCATGCTTTAAATTTTTTAAATTTGCAAGTTGATGATAGTTGTTGAATTACTTACAGTATATATTAAAACAGTAGAAGTTACTGAGTGTTCAAAAATGCATGGAAACACATTTGATGTGATAACCTCTTGCAGTTGTCAGGGAGTGTCAATTGCATGATAATTTATTAATGAGAACAAAAAAAACCCACTGCTACATCTGAGAAACCACAGCAAATCTTTTTTACAATTTTTTTATGTCTCATTAATATTTTGCCGTTTAGGCAGCTACCCACTTCACTGAGTTTGTATTTAACATAACGAATCAGCCAGAAGGTTCCCTCCTATGTGATGCTGTGTTTGAAAGTATGTGTGAATGGGCGCTTTGATTGTATATGATCATGTACAGGTAGCAGTGTGTTTGGGGGTTGTGCTGTAGTCCTGCCAACACTGCATGAAAACACATTAGATGTGATAACCTCTTGCAGTTGTCAGGGAGTGTCAATTGCATGATAATTTATTAATGAGAACTAAAAAAACCCCAATGTTACATCTGAGAAACCACAGCAAATGTACATTTCATTGGTTAAAAAGGGTTCGGACAGGAAATGTCACACAAAATTTGTCCGTAGTTCTACAGACTTTGGTCCAAAATATGCTCAACAGGTGGATGGAAACAGGGCAGGTGAAGCTACATTCTAATGAATAAAATGTAAATTGATCAAAGTGTCTGTTCCTCTGCAGGAAAGAAAGGAGTTGTCTTTAAGGCAGGTAAAACAATGACTGTTCAGCTTACTTTGTTTAAATATGTGCTTTATTTAAGTTCCTGTAAAAGAAATGAATCCTGTTTTTCAATCATTATTTCAAACCCATGAAAAAGCAAGTTATTCAAAAATGATGAATCATAAGTAACGGATAAAACAACAAATATGCAATTAACATTCAGCAAATCCAACACAGCCTTTGTACACATATATAAATATATATATGTATATAAATATATATAATATATATAAATATATAAATCCATCATTACATTAATGTTGATTCTGTCTTCTTTCAGTGTGGGAGTGGATTCGTGAAGCAGCAGGTAGGATTATGCTTGTCTGTGAGTCTGGGACTCAGTTATACCCTTTAAACCCCACTGTCTGAGGAGCTGGGTCACATCTGTGAAGAAGTTTCTGAGTGAAGCTGTACTGATATCAGATCAGTCATAATGATATCTTGGGTTACTAATTTGTGGCATATTTGTGGTTTGGTATACTTTGGTATACTAAACTGTTCATTAATATGCTGCTTCAGCATTTTTTATGAAGATGAATCCTTTAGCCTTAAAAATTATTTTAGCCTAAAAACTGAGAGGATCTTTTAGAATGTTAAAAAGAAAATGCCAAAAGAAAATGCTTGACAGTATCCAGCTTAAGTTGGGTTTTAACATCTTTGTGAGTTTTTTATACATCATGAACACTACTGTAATGGTTGCAGTAAAACAGGAGTGTTTGGATTTTGGATTTGTAAAATACATTAAATGTATTATTATTATTATTATTATTATTATTATTATTATTATTATTATAACACATTGATAGACATACAGTGCTTCCAAGATACTGAATAAAACATTTAATATAGATTTATTTAAATTAGGAGCAGGTAGACTTCACATCCAGTGCGTACTTCAATTGCACAGAGTAGTTTGGTTCAGTCAGTGTGTATTCTATAGAACTCTGTTCATATACAGAGAACACCACTCTGCCCTGAGATTACAGGTTCACATGAACTGTGAGATTGTTACACTATTGATTCAGCTGTATACGTTGTGTGAATAATGTTTGCAGGGCTACATTGATGTTATTGATTTACTAAACTCTGATCAATGGGCAAATAATTAAACAATGACACAAGAAAAGATTAATTCGTCCATTTTGTATAGTCTTTGGTTTCTAATTTAAATTTATACATTGTACGTGTGAACAAATTCAAACGTAATGGTCAGGCCCCCTTGCACACCCCAAAGCCAATGGTCACAGCCCCCCTCGCACACCCCAAGGCTAATGGTGTGTCCCAGTTTGGGTTTTCTTTTTCACACAATCAGGTTCGGCCAGCGATTGTACAGCCATATTTATTGTTTTTGTTGAGCCAAGGAAGCTAGTCGTAACTGTATCAAAATATAAACCTTTTCATGGTTCACATATTAACTATTCCGATTACATTTAAAATTGTTTCTAAAATTGATGTTTTATGACATGTCATGGAAAAGTAGTTTAGCATTGTGGCTTCTAGCAGTTTGAAGTGTGAATATCTGCAAAGCGTCTCTCTTTTTTCAGAATTTTATGTGCTCCTCTGCACAGAAACTGCAGTAGTTGTGCAAGTATTTTCTTATCACCATATGGAAAGTGAAAATATCAGAAATTTATTCAGTTCAACAAATTACTCAATTTCTGTCTGGTCTCCTCCACAGTGGATGTGACTCTGGACCCTGATACAGCTCATCCCAGTCTCATCCTGTCTGAGGATGGGAAACAAGTGAGACACGGAGACATACGACAGAAACTCCCTGACATCCCAAAGAGGTTTGATCCTGTTGTAAATGTCCTGGGAAAGGAGGGTTTCTCCTCAGGGAGATTTTACTATGAGGTGCAGGTTGGGGAGAAGTCTGAGTGGGATTTAGGAGTGGCTAAAGAGTCTATCAACAGGAAGGGGAATATTGCATTGAGCCCTGGGAATGGATACTGGACCATATGGCTGAGGAAAGGGACTGAGTACAAGGCTTTAGCTGATCCCGATCTCCCCCTCCCTCTGAGAGAGAAGCCCAGGACAGTGGGGGTGTATGTGGATTATGAGGGGGGTCAGGTCTCCTTTTACAATGTGGAGGCCAGGTCTCATATCTACTCCTTCACTGGTTACACCTTCAGTGACAAACTACTTCCATTCTTCAGCCCTTGTCTCAATGATAACGGTAAAAACTCAGCCCCACTGATCATTTCTCCTGTAAAACACATCAGCTGAATTAAATTACAGGATTAATATGAAATAAATTCTGAGTTGTATATTTCTCTGTTATCTGCCTATTTGGTGCAGTTTTCACATTAAATTGACCCATAATATTTGAAACAACCCCAATGTATTTCAGTGTTCACCATAACATACTTTTAGTGTATATAAATGGTTTAACAGACCTTGTTAACACAGATACATTCTGATAAATTAACATGGCAAAGGCTGCATTTTATTATAGCTCAGGTGTTTGGCATCCACTCCAGAGACAGTATCACGCTTTGCCTCAGACAACATGCAGAGCCTATTTTCCTCTAAGGGCCTGCACACTGCATATCAGATATACCCATAATTATTCAGCATGACACTTTGATAAACAATACTAATTGTAAATATTATAAATGTGTTAAAGCAGATTGTCAAATGAAAAGCAAATATTTCATCATTTAACCCTGAGCCTTGCATTGTAATTATGGGCCTGATGAATTTTTGCTCCATGGTGTGAATCCTAGCATCTTTATGTACTGGATTATCTGCTCTGTCAGGCCATGTGTGACTGTGTAACAAATGTGAAACTAATAAAATGGTAACTAAACCCAGTAACTAAGCCACTGCATCATTAATAAAGGGTGGGGTGGGGGGGTTGGTGAAGCCCCTCAGTGGTTCGGGGAGGGGTTCAGTCTTGGTTGTGTCATTAGCTGTCTATGAATGGAGTCAGCAAAGGGACACAACTGGCAACTCTTCACAAGGTTAGATTGGCTTTACATCAGTTAGGTTTCTTTGTCACATTGCTCATCTGCACCCTCTAGTGACTCCAACACTGAGATGTACTATGCTGTGCTCTCCTGAGTATACTCCAGGGTGCACCCTCTCCACCCACTATTACACTCATTTAGGAGACGCTTCTATCCAGAGCAACTTTTAATCTTTTCTATTTATACAACTGGATATTTACTGAGGCATTGGTGGGTTAAGTATCTTGCCTAAGGGTACAGCAGCAGCGCCCCAGCAGAGAACTGAAGCAGCTCTGCTCCTCACTGTTTCCTCACAACAAACATGTTCCAGTGTAGACAGACGGGACAGCTGCAGTGTCCTGCAGCAACCGACGAGGCGGCGTGAGGGCGATAACTTTGCACACTTAAGCCCATCAGCTCTTACTCTGGGCACCTGCCAGGTACTAGTGCTGCTCCACCCACTTTTATCACTCACCCTGTCACTCTATCAAAGATCCGGGGAGTGGGTGTGGAGGTCCTGCTAGTGGCCTTGACTGACCTCGCCGGTCCTGGATGGTGGGATTGAGAGAGATTCTAGTGAGTCAAACACTGTGCCTTCCAATCAGAACAGGCATTTTGTCCTACACTGATCTGGCACCTGAACCCGGGCACCGTCAGTTTAAAGGAGAGCTGGTGTGTGCTCCAATTTGACTCAGTTACCCTGATTTAATTCATCCAGTTAAGTAATTAATAACATACTTTTAGACTGGTGCATTCCCAAACAGACTACAGCAAACTGAGTTTGGGTTTCAGCCAAACTAAATAAATGACCACACTAATTAAGACAGTGAGAGCAGAAGCTTGAGCTAAATGAAGAATACACACTCACACCTCCAGGAATTCAGTTTGACATCCTAACCTCCCGCAGTTCCCTGTTAGAATCTGTCCTGTGATACTGTGTCTGTCAGTGTCAATCTTTGAGTTTTTAATAGTATAATAACATTTCCTGCTTTAACATTGTGATGCTGTTCTTCTTGCTTTACTTTATATAACATGTAAAACAGCTGTGGCCTTTTATCATGATTCAACAAAGTTCATTTGCATTGTTCTCAATGATGCCTGTGTTCTCACCTGCTCTGTTTTGTGGCTGCAAAATATTATATATTTCTAACCCTAACCCTAACCCTAACCCATATTTCTTGGATTGAGGTCGGGGCTTTGTGATGGCCACTCCATTACTTTCACTTTGTTGTCCTTGAGCCATTTTGCCAGAACTTTGGATGTATGCTTGGGGTCATTGTCCATCACATCAACTTACATCTATATTATATTACATCCACTCCCTTCTGCATGACATCACACTTATTGTAATCAGAGTGGCTCCCTCTGTGTGAGTCAGTTATATTTCACTATGTGCAGTATGCATACACATAATTTGGATCCTTATTAAATTGTTAGTGTTGGCTCTCACATACCCACTCACCAGTTTGGAAGTGCCTGTTAATCCAAAATAAGAACAGGCCTGATATTTTCTTATCTTTGCTGGTTTAGAACAATACAGCACAGGTGAGACCTGGTGAGTGCTTTTCAAAGGCATGGATTGATCCATTCTTATTAGCGCTAGCTAAGTTCCTGTGACTGTCCCCCTTCTTACAATACCTCTGATTTCCACTGTCAGAGATGCTACAGATTTAATTCCAGTTTATTTTATGGTAACAATATACTCATAGCCAGTACTTAAAACCGAGAAAAGAATTTAAATGTAAACAAAATGAGCTAGTGTTATGATCTCTTTGGACCATCTTAATGAGTTGTCTGCATTTTTCAAATGCCCAGTTGTATCATAGCCATGCTAATCTTGTGCTGGAGGGGACTCTGGAAAAGAGTGTCTGCTACATGAATGTAATGCAATGAAATGGAATTTAATGTAATGTAATTGCTGCAAACCTTAGTCCTAGAGGGGTAGACAAACACAGACTCCCTGCCAAAACATGTGATGTCCTCACTGCTTCTTTACACACCACAGTCCCCATGCCGAGCCTGCATAGACTGTAGTCAGAGGAAGACCCTGCAAGCACAACTTCATGCTGTCAGGGTTTGTGAGGAAAGGACCCGGGTGCAGACAATGCGGGCAGTATGAAAAGGCAGTCCTTTAATGACAAATCCAAAATCCTCAACCAAAATCAAAGTCAGAAACACAGTCCAAGTCAAAAACTAAAAATCCAATGAAAAAAACAGGCAACATCCAAAAACAGCAGGCAAAAGAGAAATCCGGAGTTGGAAACAGGCAGAACAGGATAACAAACAAACAGCAGAAACAAAACAGCAAGATACTGAGACGATCTGGCAACAAAGGAAATGGCAGGGTGGCTGTGTCCCAATTCAGGGGCTGCACCCTCCGAAGGCTGCGTTTGAAGACCGATTGCGTCACAGTCAGCGCGACAAGGCTGTCCCATTTCGAAGGCTCCTTCAAATGCGGCCGAGAAATGCACCCTTCCTTTCCCGGGCAACGAAAGATGCAACGGGTGGATCCTTTTCTGGTCAACCTACACTGAACTACTGTACATGCAAATTATCCATCAGCTCAAATCCACAGTTTCAGCACTTTTTCTTCTCTATTTTTGTGTACTTGCAACTACACCTCCTTTTATGTCTTCCCTTTCTGACTTCCCCTGTATTTTTCCCAATACTGTAGACTCTTCTTCAGTACTTTCTCTTTCTATTCCACAACTGCGGGACAGCAAACTCCCTGAAAAACAATTGTATTGGCTGTCATACCTCACCCATCCCTAGAGGGGGGCACACAATATTGCAGCCAAAATTTATGTCATTTCATTGGGATACATTTCGTGATAATGATATTCATTGAAAAGATGTAGCGACAATAAATACATAAATACACCAATATACATTATACCAGGATGTAAAATTAATTCATGTTTAAACTTATTTGAGTGTCACAGTTGATGTCCCTCACTGTGAAGTACCATCTTGCACAGTGACGTGGTCCTGTAGGGATGCAGTGGTGAAGCAACTCTGTGGAGTTTGGCTGTGAGCCCCGGGTGTCTCCATGTTGGGTCTCGGTACAGAGGGGTTACAGTCCTGTATCAGATCATGAACATTAATACATGCACCTTCATGCTTCAATGTGGTGAATGAAATGTTTCAGTTCAACATTGTTCTATCGATCATGATGTTTCCACATCGGAAAGCCCACAATGCACTGGGGCCAGAGCCTGTCCCTCACAGAACAGCCTAAAGAACAGAGAAGTTCCTTACAGGGTCACACTCTCGGGGCTTCAGAGCAGCGTGAACCAAAGTGCACCTCTGAGAAGATGGATCCTGATGCAGTTTACTCAAAAATGTGCGACTCTTCAGAGGTCAGGACCAAAGCATCGCATCACAGCCATGAGGGTAAGGTCTGACAAAACAAAAAGGATGAGCAGATACCAGGCAGAATAAGAGAAATAAGCGTATGACTGAGTTTCTGCTGCTCCCCCATGAAATCATGGACATAATTACTGAAGTTGATCTTCTGATAGTAGAAAGTCAATTATTTTACGATGGATCTTCCTTGCTTTGTGTAATGATGGAATCTCTGTATTGTTAGACTATGCTGGAACAGCTTCAGCCTGCATGTCTTGATTGTTTAATGTGCACCATGATGTTTTTATTGTTTTTGCAAGTGTTTTTGGGGGTGACAGTGTAGCATAGTGGTTAAGGAGCAAGCCTCATAACCAAAAGCTGCTCTACCTTTAGGAAAGGTACTTAACACACAATTGCCTCAGCAAAATTCTAGCTTTATAAATAGATAACATCGTAAAAACCTGTAATTGATGTAAGTTGCTCTGGATAAGGATTGCTATCTACAAACTGTGAAGTATATTTTTCAGAGTTTAATTTAGATCAGTCATGTAGACCTCTGCCCTGTGGTGCTATTTCTCTGTGAAAACAAGCTGCACTCTCTATTACAGACAGAATGATACTTAATGTAACCTGCTGTGTAAACCGTAATGTACAGCTACACTCTCTGTTACACATAGGGCAATACTGTATGTAATCTGTAGTGTTTAAATAAGCTACACTTTCTATAGACAGAATCATTATGTAACCTGTGGTAAGCACTGTTACCTGTGTGCTGAGTAGAGTTGAGCAGTAAGATTGAAGGCAAACATAGTAAGTTTCACCAAATCATTCTCACCCACTCTGACACTTTCTAAATGAGTGAGGGGAAAAGGGAAGTTCCCCCTTGAACAGCGCTGTAATAACTGCTTTCATTGCTGTTTCTATGGAGTTAAACTCAGAAAACACTTGCCAAGCTCTGGAGCTGAAACCATCAGGAATGTGTATTGTCAAGCAAAAAGCCATCCCTGGCAGCCAATCAACAGACAGTATACAGTTTAAACTTTTGATTGGTCTCCTCAGTTAAAAATTCTAAAGATATTCCAATGAAACTAAGAGGGCGAATCCCAGCTCCATTTAGAACTACAGAGATGTGTCCTCTTTCCTGCATCAGTGGGTCAGAGCCGTGCTGGGAGAGACTCTCTGTACAAGAGGACATCACTGCTCTTCATCTCTCTGTGGATCATCACTCTGATCTCCCTCACCACTGCACTGGGCCTCTACTGTAAGTGTTACAGAGGAGTTTACTATCAGAACAGAACCACACTGGACTGGGTCTCTACTGAAATTATTGATGAGGCAGTTACAAAAGCTCACCGTGTTAATGAGGTCTTTATTAAGTAAGTAATATAATCTGTGAAAGAAATTGTATATAATATTTATGGTGATAACCATTAGTATACCATTAGTATTAGATAACCATAGTATACCATTATGTGTTAGTGTCCCAAGGTAAGGTTACAGTTAAAGTTTATGGTTTAATATTAATATTGCATCGTGTTTCTTCATTTCATTTGGTTTTCTGTTTATTTTGCAGAACTGGTTTCATTAGTGGATCTAAAAATCCAGAGAATATAATTACAGAATATGCATGAAAAATTATTACAGAATAATTATCATTTTAAATAATGTTAAAATAAAAACATACTGGAATTCTAACATATAGATGACTATGCAAAAAACGTTTGCATTAAGTAAAAATACTTCTCTTTCTCCTACTTTTCTTCATGGCACTGTGGATCGTAAGGTTTGAATCATGTTAATCTCTTCTCTCAGATCAACAGCAGAGTGAACTGAAGGAGCAACTCAGCAACTTCACTTCCCACAACTCTGGTGAGCGTTGAGTAGGTTATGAACTCTAGTGAGTGTTACGTTGTTCTGTCATTGATTGGAATTGCATTATTTTAACCTTGGTGAGTGTTTAATCGTTATTTAACATTTAAACATTATTGTGCTCATGTAATTACAGCATGATAACAAAGCCCCTGTGTGAACAGTAAACTCAGATAAGTTACACTGTAATTACAGTGAATTAATAGTATGAACATATAGTATGAGCTGTACTGTACTTATGGAATAACAAAGTCACTATGTAAACAGTACTCGCTGTCGATATTGTTCACACGTCCTGTGTGTACAATACCTATATATAAGATATACTGATCCTATGTAATTACAGCATAAAGGTTTCAACTCCAGGTCAGTTTTTAAAGCCAATGAATAAACTTTGGTTTATATCAGAGCACAGCTAGCGAAAACTAGTAGACACAGTGGGTCCCCAAGGCCAAATTACAGAAACTCTGGCTTACTGCACCACACTGCCACCCTGTGGCTCATCGTAACCACTGCACCACACTGCCACCCTGTGGCTCATCGTAACCGCTGCACCACACTGCCACCCTGTGGCTCATCGTAACCGCTGCACCACACTGCCACCCTGTGGCTCATCGTAACCACTGCACCACACTGCCACTCTGTGGCTCATAGTAACCACTGCACCACACTGCCACACATCGTAACCACTGCACCACACTGCCACCCTGTGGCTCATCATAACCACTGCACCACACTGCCACACATCGTAACCACTGCACCACACTGCCACCCTGTGGCTCATCGTAACCACTGCACCACACTGCCACCCTGTGGCTCATCATAACCACTGCACCACACTGCCACACATCGTAACCACTGCACCACACTGCCACCCTGTGGCTCATCGTAACCACTGCACCACACTGCCACCCTGTGGCTCATCGTAACCACTGCACCACACTGCCACCCTGAGGTGCTGATCATGTCAAAACCACTTCCTTCACTTTAAATGACTTCGTTTCTCTTTGTTACCCAGACCTGCAGAGAGAGAAGGAGGAGGAGTTCTCCCGACTGCAGGAACAGAAAGAGGAGAAGGAGGAGGAGATCTCCCGACTGCTGAAACAGAAGGAGGAGAAGGAGGAGGAGATATCCCGACTGCTGAAACAGAAGGAGGAGAAGGAGGAGGAGTTCTCCCGACTGCAGAAACAGAAGGAGGAGAAGGAGGAGGCGTTCTCCCGACTGCAGGCCACATACAGCAGTGAGATTTGCTTCTCCAATTACACCAATAAGACAGGTATGTATCTACATACATAGATATGTGTATAAATGGTCGTAGTCATGGTAGTTTCATAATCAATATTCCTTTTTAGCCTGTAAAAATTGTACAGAAAATATCTGTCAGCAGCCTCATGTGCCAATCACCTTAGCACATTTGTGAGGACAATGTACCGAACCCATTTTTCCTTTAAAGATCATTTTGATTTTTTGTTCCTTTTTTCCAGTCAAAGGTGTTTTTTCAGAATGGACACGTAAGTTTAATCTTTTTACAATCTTTTTATCTCTCATTAATATTTTGGCATTTAAGGAAGGAACCGTTTCCTTCAGTATAATCAGCCAGAAGGTTCCCTCCTATGTGATGCTGTGTTTGAAAGTATGTGTGAATGGGCGCTTTGATTGTATATGATCATGTACAGGTAGCAGTGTGTTTGGGGGTTGTGCTGTAGTCCTGCTTCTGAATTCTGCTGATCACAAAGTACTTACTGTGAGGAACATTAACACTGGCTGCTGTCAGACTCACGTTACAGCTAAACTAGGGATCACTGCCTGAGAAATGCCCTGTTTCCATCCAACTCAATATCACTAAAGTCTCAATGACAAAGGTAAAGCACTGAAAAGAGCTATGGAAAACCTGGTTCAACCTGACATGCAGCTTGCATGCTTTAAATTTTTTAAATTTGCAAGTTGATGATAGTTGTTGAATTACTTACAGTATATATTAAAACAGTAGAAGTTACTGAGTGTTCAAAAATGCATGGAAACACATTTGATGTGATAACCTCTTGCAGTTGTCAGGGAGTGTCAATTGCATGATAATTTATTAATGAGAACAAAAAAAACCCACTGCTACATCTGAGAAACCACAGCAAATGTACATTTCATTGGTTAAAAAGGGTTCGGACAGGAAATGTCACACAAAATTTGTCCGTAGTTCTACAGACTTTGGTCCAAAATATGCTCAACAGGTGGATGGAAACAGGACAGGTGAAGCTACATTCTAATGAATAAAATGTAGATTGATCAAAGTGTCTGTTCCTCTGCAGGAAAGAAAGGAGTTGTCTTTAAGCCAGGTAAAGCAAAGAATGTTCAACTTACTTTGGTTTAGGATGTGCATAATTTAAGTTCCTGTAAATCAACTGAATCCCCTGTTCAATCATCATTTTAAACCCATGAAAAAGCAAGTTATTCAATAATGATGAATCATAACTAACAGATAAAAGAACAAATATGCAATTAACATTCAGCAAATCCAACATAACCATTGTACACATACATGAATACATAAATCATCTATCATACTCTACAGTAATGTTGATTCTGTCCTCTTTCAGTGTGGGAGTGGATTCGTGAAGCTGAAGGTAGGATAATACACTGACCCAGCCCATTGAACCACACTGTACATGGAGCTGGGTCACATCTGTGAGGGACATTCTTAGAGAAGCTGCAGTGGTCAGATCTCAGAGTTTCTGAGGCTGAACTGTACTCAGGTCAGTGGGGGCTGTCCTGAACGGGGCTAAAATGCAAGAACAAGTGGTTTACAGCCAGATACTGATACTGATCTTTACACTCTTCCTATTTTAATTGAAATTCAAAATTAATTTGGCCACTGAACAAAAAAACAAGCAGCACCACAAGTATCAGTATGCCAAAAGAAGCTTAACATGGCCTGTGAAAGTGTTCATCATTTTACATTACATCGTACTACATCATTTAGCAGATGCTCTTACCCAGAGAGACTTCCAAATATTTAGAAAATAAAAGATGTAATATATAAGTTAATTTGCAATAATTATGCAGCATTGTCAATTTTTCTCCACAGTGGATGTGACTCTAGATCCCGAAACTGTGAGTCCAAATCTCATCCTGTCTGAGGATGTGAAGCAAGTGAGATATGGAGATAAACAGAATGTTCCTGATAACCCAAAGAGGTTTGATGCTCCATGCGTCCTGGGAAAGGAGGGTTTCTCCTCAGGGAGATTTTACTATGAGGTGCAAGTTGGGGAGAAGCCTGAGTGGGCTTTAGGAGTGGCCAAAGAGTCTATCAACAGGAAGGGGAAGATTACACTGAGCCCTGGGAATGGATACTGGACCATATGGCTGAGGAATGGGACTGAGTACAGTGCCAACCCCTCTCCCCCTGTCCCCCTCCCCCTGAGAGAGAAGCCCAGGACAGTGGGGGTGTATGTAGATTATGAGGGGGGTCAGGTCTCCTTTTACAATGTAGAGGCCAGGTCTCATATCTACTCCTTCACTGGTTACACCTTCAGTGACAAACTTCTTCCATACTTCTGGCCTGGTATCAAAGATGTTCGAGTAAATATACCCTTAATCATTATTTTTCCTGTCAGTCGCAGAGACTGAATGAACTTTGATGCATAAAGGCATGGCATATTTATCTTTGCTAGTTCAGAGCACTGTCTCTTTGATACCATACATGATATTCTCAGACGCTTACACCATTGTAAGAGTTTCTGTAGTTAAGTATATTTAGAAGGTAAAACCTGGCATTGTTGACACTGCTTATCCTTGTTAGATTCTTGGGTCCCCTGTACTTGTTGCTTGTGATTTGAATGTCACTCTGTGAAAATCGAACAATGTGAGCTGTGAGTGTTTTTCCCTGCTTCTGCAGTAACACGGCTGGAAAGTACAGTCTCTTTACCCAGATAAGATAACGTGCACATACAGGTATACAGATATTAGCTTTTTAAAACACATGCATTGTACTGCCAATATGTGTCTGATTATTCTTGCACTTCACTATAAATTCTAAGCATTATAAATTCAATGATTTCAGCTGTTAGACTTAATATTTAGCTGACAGCATGAAATACCAAAAAGAAAAACTAATTAAAAGCAATTTCTGACTAAATCCATTTAACCAGTTATTCATTCTGCTGGATGTGTGGAGACCTTGGGGAAATTAAAACGATCTGAGCTTATCAGACTGCTGACAACAGCTTTTGCACAGAATCAACACTAGACTTACATCAAAACAATATGACAGCCAAAGCGTTGCTGCAATTGCCCCAAATTTCACACTATCGCCCCCTGGCTGCCCCACCCATGTGGAAAGGAAGTCCAGCAAGACACTGCAGCTGCCATTATTCCAGAGTGAACACCCAGCCTTCTACACACACACGGTTTTATGCTGCAGTGAATTCAGCTGGAATCAGGTGTGGAGAAACCAACAGGGCAGAGCTGCCTGTTCTCAATCACACAGTCACAGTGCAACCGTCTGCCGTTTGCAAGGCAACATTGATGATAAAAACTAAAACACACATAGTTGCCTGCCACAATAACCAAGTATATACAACTGAGATGTACATACAATTCCCTGTACATACCTTTTGCATGTTTGTCAGGTGGATTCACATGGTGTCTATTTTACTGAGGGAGAGGAGCACCAAACACTGAATTACTGTACATGCAAATTCTCCATCAGCTAAAATCCACAGTTTCAGCACTTTTTCCTCTCTATTTTTGTGTACTTGCAACTACACCTCCTTTTATGTCTTCCCTCTCTGACTTCCCCTGTATTTCTAGGTCTTAACCTCTCCGTAAGCTCTTCTGTGCTTCTGTGTTTAAATTTCTGTGTAATAATATTTCATATTGTGCTTGTCTTTAAACATTTTAAATAAATTTGGAAAGCCCAACACGTTTTGCTATTTTTCTCCCAACTTGGAATGCCCAATTATGCCCTTAGCTGCTGCCCCTACTGCTGCATCCCCTACTGCCAATGCGGGAGGGTGCAGAAAAACACACTCTCTCCTCGGAAACAGGTGAGATGCTGCGCTGTGTCCCTCACAGACAGCAGCCTATTGCTGTGTGGAATCTGTGATTCCTTTTTAACTGATATTCCTCAGCCACAGAAAGGCAGTGACCTTTATGGACTATCCAGTCATTCCCCCATGACCACCTGGCAAGCAGCGATAATCTGCTCACTATGTGCCACAATCCCCCTGACTGAGCATGTTCATACAGCCAGATGTTGGCTGAGTCCTGAGCAAAATTTATACAATATTGTAACCAATGTTCATTTCATTTTATTGGGATACATGCTGTAATACTGACATCCATTATTAAACAACACGGGGACAATAAATACATCAATATACGTTATACCAGGATGAAAAATCACATTTAAACTCACTTGAGTGTCACAGTTGATGTCCTTCCCTGTGAAGTACCATCTTGCACAGTGACGTGGTCCTGTAGGGATGCTGTGGTAAGTCCACTCTGTGGAGTTCGGCTGTATCAGATCATGAACATTAATGCATGAAATACCTTCAAGCTGAAGAAGGAACAAATACGGTGAATGAAATGTTTCAGTTCAACATTGTTCTATCGATCATGACGTTTCCACATCGGAAAGCCCACAATGCACTGGGGCCAGAGCCTGTCCCTCACAGAACAGCCTAAAGAACAGAGAAGTTCCTTACAGGGTCACACTCTCGGGGCTTCAGAGCAGCGTGAACCAAAGTGCACCTCTGAGAAGATGGATCCTGATGCAGTTTACTCAAAAATGTGCGACTCTTCAGAGGTCAGGACCAAAGCATCGCATCACAGCCATGAGGGTAAGGTCTGAGAAAACAAAAAGGATGAGCAGATACCAGGCAGAATAAGAGAAATAAGCGTATGACTGAGTTTCTGCTGCTCTCCCATGAGATCATGGACATAATTACTGAAGCTGATCTTCTGATAGTAGAAAGTCAGTTATTTTACTACAGATTTGCATTGGAAATGACTTTATGAACTACTGCAGACTTTTGAACTATTTGTATGGGGTATGTACTGTATGGGGAACTGCTGTGTGTATTTGCTATCTATGAACTGTGAAATAGACAGAGTTTAATAGAGTGTAATAACTCATAGAGTTTAATTTAGATCAGTCATGTAGACCTCTGCCCTATGGTGCTATTTCTCTATGAAAACAAAATGCACTTTCTATTACAGACAGAACAATACTTAATGTAACCTACTGTGTGTTACATCATTGTGTAATCATTATGTAATCTGTGGTATTTACTGTTGCCTGGGTGCTGAGGTGAGCTACGAAGTAAGACTATCGGCAATCATGGTAAATTTTATCAAATCATTCTCACCCACTCTGACACTTTCTAAATGAGTAAGAGGAAAAGGGGAAGTCTCTCTTGGAACATCAAAATAATAACTGCTTTCATTGCTGTTTGTATAGAGACAAACTCAGAAAACACTTACTAAACTCTGTAGAGGATTTCATTGGGTATTTGTATTACCAAGCAAAGAGCCATCCCTAGCAGCCAATCAACAGACAGTATACAGTTTAAACTTTTGATTGGTCTCCTCAGTTAAAAATTCTAAAGATATTCCAATAAAACTAAGAGGGCGAATCCCAGCTCCATTCAGAGCTACAGAGATGTGTCCTCTTTCCTGCATCAGCGGGTCAGAGCCGTGCTGGGAGAGACTCTCTGTACAAGAGGACATCACTGCTCTTCATCTCTCTGTGGATCATCACTCTGATCTCCCTCACCACTGCACTGGGCCTCTACTGTAAGTGTTAATGAGGAGTTTACAGAACAGAACCATGCTAGGTTGGAACTCAACTACAAGTGTTAATAAGGAAGTTACTGTAATTTACTATGTTAATGAGGTCTTTATTATGTTTGTAAAATAATCTGTAATAGGGATTTGTGTGTAGTATTTATGGTAATAATTCATGCAAAAGAATATATAATATGATATCCTTTGTAGTATATCAATATGTGTTGGTGTGCCTAAGGTTGTGGTTAAGGTTTGGTTATTTGTGGTTTAATAGTAACATTGCATCATTTTTCTTGATTTCATGTTGATTTTCTGTGAGAAGCATATTCAGATAAAACAACAGTTTGGTCAGAGATGATTTCACTTCTTTATTTTACAGAAATGGTTTCATTAGTTCCTTCTTTCAAAATATCTCATCTCTAATATCTAAAAACTATAGTTACAGAATAAGCATAAAGAATAATTACAGAATTATTATCATTTCAAATGATGTTGAAATAAAAATATTCTGCAGTTCTAACATATAAATTAATATGCAAAAACAGTGAGGTGAAATTACATTACTCTTTTTCATGTGCCTGTGGTCTACAATCAGCACACGTGACAAAGCTGATCTGAATGGCTGGTTTACAGCTCTCTGCCAGTGAATCATGACACTGTAAGACATACAGGCCCAGTGAATACCTCAGGTGCACAGCAGAATGACATTATCACCGGGGTTCTAAGTGCACAAATAGAACTGCTTCAACCCCACATGTGCACCTCCTTTATCCTGACTGCAACCCAGAACATTATGGGTCAGAGAAATGCAGGAAATGGTGAGGTCAGCTGGCAGAAATGTTAGTGGTTATTGTAAAGGGCTCCATATTTGGCACTAAGGTTTACATGAAGCTGTCAGTCTGATTAAGAAATGTATTTATGTATTTTGTATTTGAAAGCTCCTCGTGCTATGTAGCATTTCTTAATTAGTTTAAGTTTTAAGGGGAAGAAAATGAAATTGCAAATGAAATCGTTCATGTCATTGTAAAAATTTTCCAATGTTAATTTTAATTCTTCAAATAGGATATAAGCGTATAAATGAAGCATTTTCATGACATAAAATTATCTTGTGTTTCCAAATGTTATGTTTAGCTGGCTAATTAACATCAGTGTCAGTGTTTGAAATGTAATGTTATCTGCTTTTTTTTCTTTTGCTTGCTTATCAACGGCAGTTGTGAATTGGAAAGTACAGTTTAAGTAAGATCAAAGTTCCTGATGCACCCTGGGAATTGTATTCATTTCTTTCTGTAGAAGAGTGTTTTTCCTTTCCTGCACAGAGACTCCACAGAAAGCTGGTCTAATCTTAATGGTGCAATGGTCCATGCTGGCCCTATGTTAATCTTTTACACAGGAAGCAGGGGAAAGGTTTTAAGTGTGTTCTACTGCAATAATTAAAAATCTGCAGTTGGAAACGGCCTTCTCCTGCTTTTCTCCATGTGGATAATAAGGGTTCAATCATGTTAATCTCTTTTCTCTCAGATCAACAGCAGAGTGAACTGAAGGAGCAACTCAGCAACTTCACTTCCCACAACACTGGTGAGTGTCAAGTTGTTACATCATTGGGTTGGTGATACATCATTGTGTTGGTGTTATTTTAACCTGGGTGAATGTTGAGTTGTTACGTCATTGGTGGGGTTGGCGTTATTTTAACCTTGGCAAGTGTTGAGTTGTTATAACAAAGGGAAGGTCTCAGAATGCTGCAGTGTGGAAGACTACTTCTGAGAGTCACCATTCAGCACTCCTAGATCCACACCAGACTTTGCAATGGCTAGTGAAATATGTTGCAACATCTTTAAAGATATTTATCTATGTTACATAATTTTAGATTACCCTGACACATGAACTCTCAGTTACATGACAGTGGATCTGTTGTGCTTATTTTATTACAGTGTTAAGATTTCAGCTCCAGATCAGGATAAAAAACAGTTAAATAAAATAGTTCAATAAGCTCTAGTTAAATGAGAGAACAGCAAGTAAAAACTGACACATGCAGTAGGCGCTGATGAAAAAATTAGAGAAACTCTGGCTTATGATAGGAAAAATACAATAATAAAAGTTTTATAGGTGTAAGGGCAAGCACAAACGGTATAAACCGCTGCCCACCTGGAAATCACATCAGCAACCTTTTGGGTCACAAACTCTGCACCTTAACCACTGCACCACACTGCCACCCTGTGGCTCATCATAACCACTGCACCACACTGCCGCACATCGTAACCACTGCACCACACTGCCACCCTGTGGCTCATCATAACCACTGCACCACACTGCCACCCTGTGGCTCATCGTAACCACTGCACCACACTGCCACCCTATGACGTGCCTTAACCACTGCACCACACTGCCACCCTGTGGCTCATCATAACCACTGCACCACACTGCCACCCTGTGGCGTGCCTTAACCACTGCACCACACTGCCTCTCTGTTGTGCTGATCATGCCAAAACCACTTCCTTCACTTAAAATGGCTTCCTTTCTCTCTGGTACCCAGAGCTGCAGAGAGAGCTGGAGGAGAAGGAGGAGGAGTTCTCCCGACTGCAGGCCACATACAACAGTGAGATTTGTTTCTCCAATTACACCAATAAAACAGGTATGTGCATAGATATGTATATGATTGGTCATATTTGTAGTCATTTCATCAATATTCAATCAATATTCCATTTTAACCTGCAAAATTGTATAGAAAATGTCTGTCATTGGCCAAATGTGACCAATCATCGTAACACATATGTGAGGATTATGGTGCCAAACCCATGTGTAAATATCAGTTTGATATTTTGCTCCTTTTTTCCAGTCAAAGGTGTTTTTTCAGAATGGACACGTAAGTGTAATCTTTTTACAATCTTTTTTTACCTCTAATTATCATTTTGCAATTTAGGCAGCAATCAGTTTGTTGAATTTTTATTTAACATAATGAATCAGCCAGAAGGTTCCCTCCTATGTGATGCTGTGTTTGAAAGTATGTGTGAATGGGTGCTTTGATTGTATATGATCATGTACAGGTAGCAGTGTGTTTGGGGGTTGTGCTGTAGTCCTGCTTCTGAATTCTGCTGATCACAAAGTACTTACTGTGAGGCACATTAACACTGGCTGCTGTCAGACTCACATTACAGCTAAACTAGGGATCACTGCCTGAGAAATGCCCTGTTTCCATCCAACTCAATGTCACTAAAGTCTCAATGACAAAGGTAAAGCACTGAAAAGAACTATGGAAACCCCATTCAGCTTGACATTTAGCTTGCTTACTTGCTAAGATTTTTAAATTATTAAAATTTTGCAAGTTAATTAATGATAGTTGTTGAATTACAGTATATATTAAAACAGTAGAAGTTACTGAGTGTTCAAAAATGCATGGAAACACATTTGATGTGATAACCTCTTACAGTTGTCAGGGAGAGTCAACTGTATGTTAATTAGTTCATGACAACATAAAACCTCAATGCCACCCCTGAGAAACCAAACAAATCAGGTTTGGCCAGGAAATGCCACACACAGTTTGTCCGTAGTTCTACAGACTTTGGTCCAAAATATGTTCAACAGGTGGATGGAAACAGGGCAGGTGAAGCTACATTCTAATAAATAAAATGTAAATTGATCAAAGTATCTGTTCCTCTGCAGGAAAGAAAGGAGTTGTCTTTAAGGCAGGTAAACAAATACTGTTCAACTTATTTTGTTTTAAGATGTGCTTCAGTTCCTGTAAAACAGTTTGAATCCCCTTTTTAATCACTATGTTAAACCAATAAAAAAACAAGTAATTCAAAAATGATGAATCATAAGTAACAGATAAAACAACAAATATGCAATTAACATTCAGCAAATCCAACACACATCCATTGTACACATATATAAATATATATATCATCCAGCATACATACAGTAATGTTAATTCTGTCCTCTTTCAGTGTGGGAGTGGATTCTTGAAGCAGCAGGTAGGATTATGCTCGTCTCTGAGTCTGAAGTCAGAACAGTGAGGATGATTCCTTGTGTTATTAATATATGGCACAATTATGGGTTGGTATACTTTAATAACTGTTCATCATCTTTGCCCCTTCAACACTTTTTATTGATGTGGCTGAAAGATTCCAACCTTTTGCCATACTTTATGAAGGGAAATGCAGAAACATATGAATCCTTTAACAACATTTAAAAATACTTTAGACTAAAAAACTGAGACAATGTTTCAGAATGTGAAAAAGAAATGACTGATAATATTCACTTCTTTAAGCTGGGCTTTAACAGTGATAAATGGTGTTACTGATAAACAGTTCCAGAATGCTCCATCTTTTTTTTTTACGATGATTTATGAATATTACTGTAATAGCTGCAGTAATACAGGAACGTTTGGATTTTGGATTTGTAAAGCTTTAAAAAAACCTGTCCATTTATGTTCAGTAATGACAGTGATTGGAATAAATTGAATCCCAATAATCATTCAAATCTATAAGTTAATTCAGCACAAAATAGATTTTCCCACCTGAACATCTTGATCACCAGTCCTCAATGCAGATGAACACTCATGGCTCGAACCCCTGCACCCACAGTGTCTCATACGGGTAGAATTTCAGAACCGTATATTTGCTCTGTGCAATAATATTTTATGATTGAAGTAGATGTTTTGAACAATTTTGAACAATTTTTAAGAGAGAAAAATTGAACATTGTACTTTTGTCTGTTATACCATGTTTTTTTGTTTCGATTCCACTCACAGATAGCACAATATTATACATTATGACAGCAACATGACTGCAAGAAGTCTGTGCAACAGCTGTTTGGCTTTGTTTTCACTATTGAATTTGCAGCTAAGAATAAAAAATATTTCAGTAACAAATCAGTTTCAGACAGAGCACAAATACACAGATTACGTAGTGCACTGAAGTAATTAATCTGTGTCATCAGCTAATAGTTTAAAACCAAACCAGGGAAGCCAGCCTATGTACAAACAGCAGCAGGGACACAGTGAGCCTCCTCTGCTCTGCAGCCACACCTGTATTTAATCAGGCCTCAATCAGTCAGGTGTGGCTCGTTAGCCAATCAGCTGGTTCCCTTACAAATTGCCAACATGTGCAATTAACAAATAATTAATACACAATAGACAATTAGCAATTTGGCAGAGGTGGTGAAGGCTCTCTTTCACAGTATGCAAATACTTTCTTTTCAATATATGGAAAGTGAAAATGTAATAAATCTATTCAATTCAATAAGTTACTCATAATTTCTCTGTTTCCCTCCACAGTGGATGTGACTCTGGACCCTGATACAGCAAACCCCTATCTCAACCTGTCTGAGGATGGAAAACAAGTGAGAGATAGAGACACACCACAGAATGTCCCTAACACCCCAAAGAGGTTCTATCCTGCTATAAATGTCCTGGGAAAGGAGGGTTTCTCCTCAGGGAGATCTTACTATGAGGTGCAGGTTGGGGAGAAGCCTGACTGGGATTTAGGAGTGGCTAAAGAGTCTGTCAACAGGAAGGGGCAGATTGCACTGAGACCTGGGAATGGATACTGGAGCATATGGCTGAGGAATGGGACTGAGTACAGGGCTTTAGCTGGACCCTCTGTCTCCCTCCCCCTGAGAGAGAAGCCCAGGACAGTGGGGGTGTATGTGGATTATGAGGGGGGTCAGGTCTCTTTTTACAATGTGGAGGCCAGGTCTCATATCTACTCATACTACACCGGTTACACCTTCACTGAGAAACTCTATCCATACTTTAGCCCGAGTCTCAGTAAAAATGGCACAAATTCAACCCCACTGATCATCTCTCCTGTAAAACACATTGGCTGAATTAGATTACTGAGTTACATATTTCTCTGTTATCTGCCTAATTGGTTCTGTTTTCACTTTGAATTGACCCATAATATTTGAAAGAATCCTAATGCATTTCAGTGTTCACCATAACATACTTTTAGAGTATATTAATGGTTTAACAGACCTTGTTAACACAGATACATTCTGATAAATTAACATGGCAAAGGCTGCATTTTATTATAGCTCAGGTGTTTGGCATCCACTCCAGAGACAGCATCACGCTTTGCCTCAGACAACATGCAGAGCCTATTTTCCTCTAAGGCCCTGCACACTGCATATCAGATACATCCGCAAACATTTAGCATGATGCTTTGATAAACAACAGAAATTTCTAGGGTCTTGGTAAATATTAAAATGTGTTACAGCAGAGTGTCAAATGAAAATGAAGCAAATACTCACGCTTTTAAAGCCTAAGCTTTCATTTTAATCATGGGCCTGATTAATTTTTGCTCCATTGAGTGAAACCTAATGTCTTTATGAAGAGCTGTTTTCTCAAGTGCTACTACTGACAAAATAGAATAATAACTTCATACATGAAATGAATGTGGTGTTTTTTTTTCACTGAAATATTTTTTTTGTGATTTATGTACAAATAAAGCATTCTCAGTGTCCTGTACTCCACAAATACTAAAAATGATTACTAATTTTAGCTGGATATTTACTGAAACAATTCAGGGTTAAGTGCTTGGAATAAAGATACAGCAGTAATGCCCCAGTGGGGACTTGAACCAGCAGCCTTTTGATTACAAGCCCTGCCCCTTTACCACTACGCCCCACTGCCAAATTTCAAATGGAGGGGAAAATGATCTGGACACAGTGACCGAATGCAAGGCACCAAAACTGGCACATTATCTTTAGTGACCCACAGCTGGGCTGGCTACTTATTAATCCAACTCAACTGTTACACAAATAAGGCAGGAACATTATGGCTTCAATCACACAGATTAGATCATTACACCATGAAGCTTTAACTTTGCCCCCCGACACCTGCCTGCTTTCCCTGTCCGAGCTGCTTTCAGCACCCCAACACCTGACACCTGCAGCTCGACTGACGTTACCTGCCCTTGCAGAAGGAGGTCATGCAAGTAAAACCACGAGACCTCCGAGACGGACTGAACACACGAGTCCAAAGAGGAAAGATAGTGACATCACATCACATGATATAATCAAACACCTCTCTTACCCGAACACTGTGACTCAGTGAGCCAGTTATCAGCACTATTGAACTGTATTCACCTGTCTTTAACATTCCATACTGATGTTATCCATCAAGCACTGAATGCAACACCTTCAACTAACATGTCAGCCATTACAGCCAGTCAAAAGTCTGGACACACCTGACAGATAGAAGATAGAGGGAAACATGCATTCATTTTGATCTAAAGATTTAAGCGTAAATGTTTGAAATTTGTTTCTTAGACAAATTCGAATTGTGAAGTTGATGCCTATGTATTAATTTCTTTCAAAAATATTTTTAAAAAATACTTTTGCGTACTTTGTGGAATCAGAAATATATGAGTTTTGATTTATTGAACACTTTTGGTCACTGTATAGTGCCATTTGTGTTATTTCACAGTTTTGCTGTCTTTACTATTTTTCTAAAATGTGGAAAACAGTAAAAAATAAAAAAGACCCCTTCTATGAGTAGGTGTACCCAAACCTTTGATTGGTACTGTACTGTAATAAAACCTCAGATGAGGTAAAAAAAAATTAGAATACAGAATTTTGCAGATATTCCAACTAAAGTACTATGCATTTCCAACCAAAAAGTAACCAACAGAAGACCCAGAAAGGCAAATGGTGAAAGTACCTGGACACCAGCATCTATCAATGGTCAATCATCAAAACTCCAGCTATGGTGAAGTGGATTCCTACGCCAGCGTGTACTCCCAGGACAAGAACCACATCAAAAACTCCTGAGATGAATTCACAAAGTACATGAGGAAATCCCAGATGACCAAAACGCGGGAGGAGAGGAAGAGGCTGCAGGAATATGCACAGAGGTTCATCAGCTTCTACAGAGACACGGCCACGGCGAGCAGTGTGGCCAGCTTTTACCGCTACCTGACGCAGGTCGAGCCCTCGCTCAATACCAACCTCTTCACCATCCTAGCGGACGAATTCAAAGGCAACCTGACGGCCGTGGTGCAGTACAGTCACCACTTCACAGCAGTGATGCTGAAGGGCCTGCAGCTGAACCTGTATTACTACGTGCTGAAAGGCCACAACGGCGAGGACGAGGCCACAGAGGCGGCTCAGAAGCTCAGCCAGGTGGTGCAGGCCCAGCAGAGCGCCGTGCTCACCTGCATCCAGAACTACCAGAAGTGGGTCAGGACCGACGTGAAGACCATCGGCGAAAAGTCCACATGGCAAAACAGCAGAGATTTAGCTTTGAACATAAAGGCATTTCTGGATGAGAAGTACTACTGGCATGACTGGGTGGTGGTGGTGTACGGTGAGAAAGAGAGCGGTCACTCTGAAGCCGGACGCCACATTAAAGTTACCATCCAAGACCGAATCGTTGTCCTGTTCAGCAGAGAGAGGGGGGCTGAGCTGGATGCTGACGCAAAGAGACAAATACAAGATAAGCTGCATAATTTACAGAAAGAAAGGACCGTTCGTGTAGCATCGGGTTTTGTGGGTGGGGGTTATGCCCGTAAGTGTGTTTCCACTGACCTTATAGATGTGCTGAGAACAGAGACTGAGACCAACCCCCGTATCTCTGGGCTCCATGCTGGGCAGCATACTGACGTGTACTTTAAAACAGAAGACTCGGGTCACGCTGAGGTCACATGTAGTACGGGACCACTGTCCTGGGATCAGACAGTTACCTATACTGTATTTCTGGAGGGTAAGGAGGCGTCCCCACCCCCCTGCTCGCAGTCCTGTGGCAGAGGGACCTGCACGGTGATTAAGGGCACGTCTGGAGAGTTCTGCAAGTGTGAGAAAGACTTCTACGGAGAAAAGTGTGAGAGCAGCGTGCTGGACGAGGTTCGCTGGGAGAAGTTTGAGAGCGGAGTTGGCCAGTACCTCTCTCAGCCGGTCCCCGAGCTCACCTCCACCCAGTGCAAGATCGCAGCCCTGACAGAACTGATCAAGGCTCTGCAGGAGAAGTCCTGATCGCTCCATCCTGCTGAAAAAAACACGTTTCTGTCTCCTCACTTTAGCAGCTTCTGCCCAGCACCAGTGCTGATGTGCAGAAATCCATTAACAGCCTCTAACCATTTTAAAGCTAGAATTGATTTGCTCATAAATGTGATAATTTGTCTTTGCAGGAATCAATTTCATATCATTTAACCTTATTTTAACAAAGCTCCACCTATCCAATGATAACTGTTGCTTTCATTTAATTATGTTTTTTTTAAAAAAAAAACATAAACCAAATGTAAGCCTGTCCTGAAACATTTTGGCCCCTAATGTTGACCCAGTGCTAGGCTAGACTATAAAAACTGGAGCTCCATGGAAACTTTGACTGGTGTTCCTACAGTGTTTGGTGAATGAGGTGCGTTTGCCTTGGAGGGCGGAGCACAGCGTTCCCTGAATGACTCAGTGCTGTGAGCAGCAGGATCACTAAATTCAATAAACAGAACACTGACCTGAACACTTAACACTCACACTGACCTGAACACTTAACGCTCACACTGACCAGAACACTTAACGCTCACACTGACCAGAACACTTAACGCTCACACTGACCTGAACACTTAACGCTCACACTGACCTGAACTGCCTCTTAGTGTGAGTTGAAAAATGGCCCCAGAGCAACAGTATAACACAGATTAAAACAATGCATGTGTGGTTAAAGAACCTGGTCGGAATTTAACAGCCTCATTTAAAAACATCATAGACAATGGAAGAAAACTGTACATAATATCAATAATATCAAACAGTCTGTTCTCTCGTTTCCATAAGGAACACCCATGCATTCGGGGACATAATTAATCTGCTGTTATTATTTTATTTAGGTTACCCACTCAGAGCATGCACCATGTGCTATGAAACATCCTGTAAGCACAGCTTAGCTTCCACAGCTCCATTCCTATTTAACAGCATTAGGTTACAGCTTGCACCCTTCTCTGCCCACACATGCATCTTGTGGCTTGTGGTCCCAGTTGTTTTAGCTCCAGTTTCTGGTGAAAAATTAGCTAGCAGTCAATGTCCATGTTAAACACACTATTGCTAGGGGTTACCTGCGTTACGTATTCAAACTATCAACATACCTGTAATACCAGCTGCAGTACTCATTGTCCTCTGTGAATTTTGTTCTGTAGGGGCTGTAAATTTGCTCAGCATAAACTTCAGCTTTGTTCTTATGTAGGGGCTGTGAGTTTGCACCCCACTGCTCAGCATAAACTTCAGCTTTGGGGTTTTCTCCCTTGTTGTTGCACTGTAGGGCCATGGGGCTGAAGGCCTGTGTGCCCCATACGCCAGCCAGAGCCACACGGAGGAGTGAAACAGACTCAACCAAACCCATGTGATCCAGCAACACAAAGAATATTCTCTAAGCCAAATAACGCCAGGCAGGCAGCACGGTGACCAGGCAGATTCTCATATAGTGTCACAGATTGCATTACCTAAAAATATACTTTTGTAACCAAAGATCTGATGCTGATGTTTTCCACAAAAGCACCGTCTGTTGGTGGATCATGGCCTCCCTGGCCTGCAATGTAAAAACGCCACTGGGTGGTAGTTATTTTTCACCATTTTTGTCAAATGAATGAACAGCCCACAAGCTGGTAATATTTGTGTGAAGCTCACTTACTGTCTGCACTCATCTACTGTGGAGAGGCAGAGTGTGAGGAGGCGCATGTTGATGACACGGCCTGGCTCAGAGGAGACTCATGCGTTCTGTGATGTCATCCTTGTCATTCTTTTTGCATACATTTTTTAAACTATTGATGAAAAAGCTTTTGTACAATCGCCACTGAATAATTTTTCAGTTCTGTTTCAGTGGCATTGGTTTTCTGTTCTGTTTTTAGTAATGCGCTGTGGAGCTCTCTGTGATAAACCCATTGTAAAGACATTATACACTTTTACATAAGAAGGCATTCATTTGGTGATGAGAGATAGTTATATTGCTCTGAAACAGGACTGGTGCACTTTGCATATATTTAAAAATCATTTTAATATAGCATGTATAAAATGATTACACACACATAAACATGTACATCAAAATTCAAATATCTTACTTTTCACCAAAAGTCTGTGTGACTGACAGGACAGATGATCAGTGGAGCTGATTTGCATGCTTAAGTCCTCATTATAATATGTTTGAATTATATTTTAATGTGGGAGGAGGCACAGAATGCTAATATCGTGTCCATATTATAAAACCCAAATTATCATTTATTACAACAGAATAATATTGGATTCCACACAAAATATTCAGACAGTGTGACTGACAGAAGAGATGATCAGTGGGGCTGAGTTTTTACCATTGTCATTGTACCAGGGGCAGAAGTATGGATAGAGTTTCTCAGTGAAGGTGTAACCAGTGAAGGAGTAGATATGAGACCTGGCCTCCACATTGTAAAAGGAGACCTGACCCCCCTCATAATCCACATACACCCCCACTGTCCTGGGCTTCTCTCTCAGGGGGAGGAGGACAGAGGGACCATCCAGAGCCCAGTACTCAGTCCCTCTCCACAGCCATATGCTCCAGCATCCATCCTCAGAGTTCAGTGCAACACTTCCCTTCCTGTTGATAGACTCTTTGGCCACTCCTACAGTCCACTCAGTCTTCTCCCCAACCTGCACCTCATAGTAAAATCTCCCTGAGGAGAAACCCTCCTTTCCCAGGACACTGAGCGCAGTATCAAACCTCTTTGGAGTGTCAGGGAGTTTCTGTGGTGTGTCTCCATGTCTCACTTGTTTCCCATCCTCAGACAGGATGAGATTGGGATGAGCTGTATCAGGGTCCAGAGTCACATCCACTGTGGAGGAAAACAGAGAATTTATGAGTAAGTTATTGAATTGAATAGATTTATTACATTTTCACTTTCCACTGTGGAGGGAAACAGAGATAATTTGATACATAAATATCTTGCATGTATTTAATCTCTATTGATACTGCTGCTCTTCAGTTTATATTATTGATATTCTTGAGGAATCTCCTTAGCCGCAGGTTAATGTTGAGGAATATTTGTTTAATTTTAAGACTTTTACATATAATTTCCAGATTATAATAATAAATGTTTGTAATATTTGAGTGAAGTCCTGGACCAAGAGAAAAGCCTCACACAGAGCCCTCTGAGTGTGAAGGAAACAGTGTAGCATAGTGGTTAAGGAGCTGGACTCGTAACCGAAAGGTTGCTGGTTCAATCCCCGCTGGGACACTGCTGCTGTACCCTTGGGCAAGGTACTTAACCCATAGTTGCTTCAGTAAATATCCCGCTGTATGAATGGATAACATTGTAAAAACAACTGTAACCTATGTAAGTCACTTTGGATAAAAGTGTCTGCTTTTATCCAAAGCGTCTGCAAAATGAATAAATGTAAATGTAAACACACACTCACCTGCATATCTATGAGCACTTTCAAACTCTGTAAACAGAGAAACAGGAGGTTAGATAGAGTCTGTGTATGTGTGTGTGTGTGTGTGTGTGTGTGTGTGTATGTGTATGTGTATGATGATACCATAACTCAACAACTCAACATTCCTTATGTAAGGAATTCCAGTTGTCCCAGAAGCGGTTAGAATGAATGGATTCCTCCGTGGCGTGTAGGTGATTTTGAGTATATTGCTCTGTTTTCACTCTGTGTTCTTTTTTAAAGCTTCAAAGAAACCAAAGTGTCAATCCTGCTTTTCTTGGTTTTCAGAGGTTTTTTCTCATGTTTTTGTAATCCAACTCCAAACATTTTTCATTGTCTTTTCTTTTCAAATCGGATATTCATTTTTGAATATTCACGTTTCCAGCTGTTCTTTTTGTGTGTTACTTGTTTCTGTTGGATGCACAATAAGTTGTCTGTGATTTTAGAGGTCTCTCTCTCTCTCTCTCTCTCTCTCTCACACACATACATTCTACTTACCCAGCTCTTGGAAAAGCTGATCTGCAGATGTAAGAAAACAGATTTAACTCACTAAGAGGAGAATTCATTGAAATGTTGACTTAAATACTGTAAATGCAAACTAATCCATGACTGATAATTATATTTAATGTTTTATATTAGCAGCATAAATGTGGTACATATTGCATTTCTGCGGCTGCTTTCTTGGTACTCAACCTCGGCTATGATAGCACTCATGTTGCTCTGAGTGTTTTGTGCAGGGTTTTCACACAAATATATATTTGAAAGGCCAGTTTATCAAATGAGATTTGCAAAGACCAGAGTGTTCAGATTTTTCATTCATTACTATGGAAAATTCTTTCTTGAACCTTTATAGAGTTTAGTCAGGTATGCTGAGGTTCCTTTTCTTAAATACCTCCAGTTTCCCCCCAAGCTTTTTCTTGTCCGATGTAAAAGTACATTTAAATTTTAAGTATTTATCTTCCCTTCATTTTCCCTTTGGTTCATTTTAATTTTACTGATTTTATTTTGTTAAAATATATGTTTTTCTACAGTCATCTGTTTGGAAATGATATCTCTCCTTGCTGTTGACTGGGTTGTTTTAGCCAATGACACAGCTTAGATCTGAACCTGCCATGTCTCACACTGTAGAACTCAGCCTGCACTCAGAACAAGCAGCTTTACTAACTGAGCCACTCAGGAGCCCCCAAACTCAGCATCGCTAAATATTGGACATTAATGTGTCTGGTGCTGGATCAGTACCAGGAAAGGGACAGAGCAGCTGACAGGCAGACTGTCTGTTGTAAACCCGCCCGCATGTCCATCCCACACACAGGTAAGCACACCTGGAGCATTAGCAGCTCAGCAGCTCAGCAGCTGCTGCAGACACTGGAAGTTTTTTATACAGATTCAGTCACATGCTGTCTGACTCCTCCCTCCTCAGAGCCCAGATCACTCAGTAAAAGCAGCAGTAATCAGCCTGTCTATCAGCACACAGATACACTGACAGTGTTACACTCACAGTGTTACACTCACAGTGATACACTAACAGTGTTACACTCACAGTGTTACACTCCAGACACACACACTGAGCTAGAGGTGCTTCTCTAACTACTGCTGGCTGCTGTATATCCTGATCAAAATCTCCTTCTGTGCAATAATAATATTTTTACAATAATGTGTTTTAAAGTTCTGGACCAGAGCATTACTTCACAATCCAGTAACAGACATGAATCAGAGTCTCACCTTTCTTTCTGCGCAGTTTCACATAGCGATGGATTAAAACAGCAAGTCCTATTAGAGCAGGAACTCCCAGAGTGAAACACACAGCGAAGGCCACCTTCCAGAAACGAGCACGATAGAACATCTCACCTGAAACAGACATGGAGACTCAATATTAATTCATTTGTTTCATTACTTCATCCATTATTTCATTCAGTTTTTCACTCACTTATTCTCCATCCAAAGGCTCTTTCCCAAGGATGCTGAATCCAGTGGAGATAACCCTGGTCACAGCTGTCTGGGAGGGGCATCTTATCAGGATATCAGGGGGGTCTCTCAGTAAGAACCTCCAAACGGTTAATTTTAGGTTGTTTGTAATAGTCTGGCATGAATTAACTGTTTGTCATGTGACTGTGATGTAATGTAATTTGCTGCCAAGCTACTTACCTAACGTTATGCACGATAACATTTTGCAAATTTAGTTTTGCTTCTGTATTTTCTTCAGTATCGATTACAGAAATCTGAAACACACCCACAATTGTGACCCCTGGGTTCAGTATGAAATGTTACCAGGGATGTGAAACTCTGCCTCCTTCTCCTGATTGAGCTGCTGCTGTTGAACTCGACAGGTGAACCTGTTAGTGTCTCCCTCCTGTACGATGACACTTCGTCTCACGATGAAGAGGGCCATGCTGTCTCTGAGTGTCTCTGTAGGTCCAGCAGGGAGACTGTGTCCCTCACTGTCCAGCCAGATGAGTTCAGGCTCAGGATGCCAGCCTTTAGATTCACACAGCAGGCCGATCCCCCCTTCTCTGTATCCCTCCATGGAGATCACTGGATCAGTCCCTACAGCTGCAAAAATCACAGATCACAGATTTAAAGAAACGTTATTATTATATATATATATATATATATATATATATATATATATATATATATATATATATATATATTCATTTAATCACCTATTTTTTAAAAAACCTATACATAATGCAGATAGTGACATACAGTCTAACCTGGACACACAATTGATGTCAGGGAACAACTTCAACACCCTCAATTTTGGAGCCCCTCTTTATTTTGTTAACAGTATAGTACACAACGACTATAAGAAAATATCTGTTTACATTTTACTGATACACATTTTGGTAATTCATCCAACCTTCATACCATCTTTCTAAAAAATTTTGACAATGTAGGCTGAATTTATGGAACTGGTAACTTTGTTTTAGTCCCTAATATTAGTGAAATGCAATAAATACAGGAGTTAGATATCAATCTGTTGTAATCATCACTTCATTAATGTTTCCAAGCACATTTCTCCATACTGGCATTTAGCACCACTACCATACATGAACCATCACTGTTATCATATGAGTCACTGGCTTCATGTTCATGGTTTCTCTTCCCAACAATCACAGAAGCTGCGATTTCTCCTTCACTTGCACATCTGTCTCTCCCCAGGTCACCAGCTCATTTACTCCTAGAATGAGCTGCTGTGCTCATTACAAACCGCCTTCACTCTGTTCTAGAAATGCTGCTAACTCCAGGTCGGCCTCAGTGATCTCATCGTTTCACCTGCATTTTTTCAGTGTTCACTTTTCTAAGAGATGCTGTGTGTGTGTGTGTGTGTGTGTGTGTGTGTGTGTGTGTGTGTGTGTGTGTGAGTGTGTGAGTGTGTGAGTGTGTGTGTGTGTGTGTGTGTGTGTGTGTGTGTGTGTGTGTGAGAGTGTGTGAGTGTGTGTGTGTGTGAGTGTGTGTGTGTGTGTGTGTGTGTGTGTGAGTGAGTGTGTGTGTGTGTGAGTGTGTGTGTGTGTGTGTGTGTGTGAGAGTGAGTGTGTGTGTGTGTGTGTGTCTGTGCATTCCCGTGGGACAACTATAATGGGTGCAGGCGAAAGATGCAAGAAAGATGCAAACTGTCACCGTTCAATAGACGAGCTCACAGACATACTTGAGAGAGCTGGTAAACCCAAGAAAATAATGCACTTACACAAAGTGGACTACAGAATTTTCCCTCTAAATAACAAGAAAATGAAACATATTCATCTTAGAGGTATAATAATACCTGTGCTATATCCAAAATGGTGATATGAAGAGGCACATTGTATTGAGGTTGCTTTGGTTTTTAGGTTGTATACCTAAAATAATCAATTCAGATTTATTATGTGTGTTGTAAAATAAAATCACTTACCTATTACTTCTACTAGAAGTGAAGCATCGTCATACCACAGATCAGACTGAATGAAGCATTTATACTGTCCATCATCAGAGCCTCGTACTCCTGTCAGTCTTAGTGAAGCGTTGCCTTTCTTCAGCTCCTCTGGGAACAGTGCTGTCCTTCCTCTGTAAGATGGGATCTGATTCTCATTTTTATTCACTCGCCGTTGATAAAGATGCACCAGTGTTTCTGCGGACTGAAGCCTGGTCCACTCCACATGCATGTCCTCAGCGCTGATGCTGGGTTTGAGGTAACAGGGCAGAACAACGTCTTCACCAGCTAAAGCATCAACAGGATCAGATGGACCAACAACCTTGAACTTTTCTGGAAAGAACAACAGCACAGACTGAGACTGCAGCTGGAACAACAGCTCAGACTGAGACTTGTGATTCTCCTGGAGACACACAGTGTGTGACACAGTATCAGCTGTGTGAGACACACACTTTAGATGTCAGTGCTGCAGTCAGTGAGAGTGCAGGTGAAGATGTGCTGTACCTGGTCTGGAGACAGAGGTCTGGTGGAGGAGCAGGAGGATTAAACACAGATACTCCGACCCATCGCCCTTCATCTCTGGAAGACAAATACATGTAAATTTATGTTAACTGCTCTGTATGTTTTAAAGTTGATTATTTTGAATAAAAAACTAAACTCCCCAGAACCTTTTCAGATATTTAATCTGTTTCTGTCAGCATTTCAGGGACAGCTTTCCGCAACGACCAGCAGACATCCTCATGACAGCCTCTCTCTCCCAGCCGCCTGCTGCTTCCCTGAACATCCACCAGAGGGACTTTTCTTCCTGTTTGTGTTTGCACTGTGTGTGTCTGATCATTGTCTGATTGTTCACACATGTTTGTGATTTGTCTTGATTGTTTGCTGCGTTTAAACTCTGGCTGTTGTGGTGTGCTTGAGCTGGCCTGTGTTCTGTGCCTTCCTGTGCCAACGGTTACTTGGTTAGTAAAAAAATTCTTCACCTGTTGTAATTCTCCCATGTTCCTTGAGTTATCTCTGCATCTGGGTCATTCCTGCTCACCATTTCAGTTTCAGCTAATATTGTATTTTTCATGCATCACACAGAAGGCTTTACATTTTCTGTTGTGACTCATATTTGATTTACATGTGAATAATATCTAGTAGAAACATTAAAATAGAGCACAAATGCAATAAATGAGCAACATTGTTTCAAAAAGACAAAACTTGATTTTATTTAAATCTTTTTCTATCTGTACATGTAATTAATTAACTGCTTTAAGAAGGTCTGTGTGAGATTCAGCTGCTCTGCTGTTGTCTGTAGTGTTTTACACTGAAGCCCACAGTGTTCTACCTGCCTGCTGTTCTGATCAGGTGCCAGGTGTTCTTACCTGATCTCAGTCTGTCACTCAGCAGCTATGCTGGGGGCTCCAGATGTTCTCTCTCACACGCTGGACTCTGCACAGCTGGGTGTCTGTCAGAGCCCAGTGGAGACTCCTGACACAGAATGGAGCCTCTTCAACACTGAGGGAAAGAACACACACACAGAGCCTCCATATGACTGACTGCTCTCTGCTATGGGAGATGAAGGTGGAATGCTGAAACAGGTACGGTTTCTACTTTCAATTTCTCAGAGCACACCTGGCCTGTTATACCACATACCAACACATCTCAGCATACCAGCCACAAATATGAACGTGAATAAATGTATAAATGCATGGACTTATGAGCAGCTACCTGCTGTAATGTGTGAGAATATGAATGTATTAATGAGTAAATCTATTCCCTCATTATTCACCCTGTCCTCTGTCCCTGTGTCCTTTCCCCTTCTCTTTTTTAATTAATTTAATTTTTCACACGTCAAAAGTTAATAACATTCAATACATATGACATGTTACAATAGACAATAGGAATAAGTATACTGTGTAATTACATATTTTACATATCATTATATTTTTTTACGTATATAATTACATCCTATTACATAATTACATTACGCACCACTCACTCGTCTGGCAGATAGCAGGGTGCCTGGGAGCGGTGAGGGAGTGAACCCTGGCCGAGCTGCCTGCCCCTATGAAGCTCGCTGTGGGCTCCCCTTGTCGCTGGCTGCTGATCACAGCGGGACTGATCCGGGCCTGTAACGGCTCAGCCTGTGTGCAAGATACAGCAACTTCCCAACTGAGCCACTAGGGGGCTCAAAACTGCCGTTTAGCGTTACGTTGCACAACACTCAATAAAAATAACATTATGAAAGTGAAAAAGATGCTGAAAATGTTAGAATATCATATGTTACAATATAATTTTTAATTTTAAATATAAAAATAACTGGCATGTTTTAGTGCTCTTTTCACAATTTGCCTTCACGTTGTAATACAATGTAATTAACGGGTTTGACCACTAGATGTCATTCTTTACTTAGATGACATGCAGGGCTGCTCTCCAGCGCTAAAGACACTGGATTAATTCATAATGGCGCTCTGTTTGCATCGAACACTATAACCTACCCAGTTCAACACATCTGAAGGCACAAACCCAGTTATTCAGAGTGCTACAGTATGTTCAGTCTCAGAGTGCTGGTGTGTTGGGTCACAGAGTGCTGGTGTGTTGAGTGTCAGAGTGCTGGTGTATGTTCAGTCTCAGAGTGCTGGTGTGTTGAGTGTCAGAGTGCTGGTGTATGTTCAGTCTCAGAGTGCTGGTGTGTTGAGTGTCAGAGTGCTACAGTATGTTCAGTCTCAGAGTGCTGGTGTGTTGGGTCACAGAGTGCTGGTGTGTTGAGTGTCAGAGTGCTGGTGTGTTCAGTTTCAGAGTGCTGGTGTGTTCAGTCTCAAAGTGCTGGTGTGTTGGGTCTCAGAGTGCTGGTGTGTTGAGTGTCAGAGTGCTGGTGTGTGTTGAGTCTGGTGTGTTGAGTGTCAGAGTGCTGGTGTGTTGAGTGTCAGAGTGCTGGTGTGTTCAGTTTCAGAGTGCTGGTGTGTTCAGTCTCAGAGTGCTGGTGTGTTGGGTCTCAGAGTGCTGGTGTGTTGAGTGTCAGAGTGCTGGTGTGTTGAGTGTCAGAGTGCTGGTGTGTTCAGTCTCAGAGTGCTGGTGTGTTGAGCGTCAGAGTGCTGGTGTGTTGAGTGTCAGAGTGCTGGTGTGTTGAGTGTCAGAATGCTGGTGTGTTGAGTGTCAGAGTGCTGGTGTGTTCAGTCTCAGAGTGCTGGTGTGTTGAGTGTCAGAGTGCTGGTGTGTGTTGAGTCTGGTGTGTTGGAGTGTGGGTTTTCTGGTTTCGGTGCGTGGAGGCTCACTCTTCGGTAATGTGAACAGTGTGTGGGTGTTATGGCACAGGCTGCTAAAGTTCTGGCTGTTCTTTTGAGTCAGCCAAACCCACGCTGTCTGCCAGAGATCACCGAACGCACCAGAGAGACCATCAGAAAATGGTGAACCTCAGGATCTCACATCTTTATCTGTGGTTTCTGATCCCACCACATGGCAGTCCACAGTGACTCGACCTTATCACATACCACACTTAATTACACCTGTCATAAAAGACTATTGACAGGGCAACCTTTTCTTTCTCAGCCTGTGTCTAAAGGGGCCTTCTGAAAGATGAGCTTTTGAATGTGGCCACTACACTGGCTAAGATGGGCCAGTAAGCTCACCTGCAACAGTGACGTCAGATATGAGGTCACCTCTGCTTGGAAACGGTCTTCTGTACTCTTACTCATCTCGAGGTGCCTAAGCACTTGTTATCCTGTCAGCTACATATGCTTCAGGGCATGTGTGTGGAAAGGCATGAACAGGAGGAAATATAGTTGTTTGTGATTGGACTGCAGCTAAGAAAGGTCAACCTATCACAGGTGAGCAATGCCCTGAGGCTGAACTATTACTTATTGCTGATTTATGCTTACAATGTGCATGTGAATGCATACATCGGCCCTCACCGGTTCCATGCTTATCCCAGGGCAGTGATTCGCTGTATGTAACAACCACCTAAACTGTTACTTCTGACCCATTGATCCTATTGGCCAGTTTGCTTCCCAGCTGTGACAGTATTCACCATCAACCAATCATGGAGCACAGCTGCGCATTGTTATAAAATCTGGGAGCGTGCAATAGGCAGCGTGACCCTCAGTGGGACTGGCGGTTATGGCAGCTCAACATACCACTGGTGCAGCAGTTACAGTTACACTGTGCATGGAGTATATATCAGCTCTTAGCATCCCAAACTGAAGTGTGGTGGTTCTTTCCAGACTTGGGGGGGGGGTAACTACCCTGTGCTTTTACCAGTGAGGCTCCCATGGGTTGGATTCTGAGCTGCCACTTCATGGGCAGAATTAAAATCAGGAAAGACTCAGCGTGGTTGAATCTGCAGGGAAGCTGAACTGGACTGCACAGGACCCCCACTTTGCTGTTAGATTCATCCTGTCAGAAGGGTGACCTTCCTGCTAGAGCAGGACCCTCCTGCACATGGCTTTCAGAGCTGCTGCCTGAAGTGCTTCACTTACCCTGAGGAAGACCTCAGACTCAGGTCTGACCTCTGGCACACATTCAGCAACATCCTGTGCATGCTATTCTCTGCTCTACATCCCTGCCATTCTTATCATCCACTAACCACTGTTTTCTGTTTGCTTCCTATTCCCTGCTCCGGGCTCCTGTCCGGAGCTGTAGCCCAAGCGTCTCATCCCGTTTTCCAGTCCTGCTACCTCGCTGCCCTGCCCATCAAAGCCAACTGCGTTCCAAGAACTGGACATCCTAGGATACATTTTTATGATCACTCTGCTGTTAATTACTACTGTCTATCAATCTTGCATATCTTAAAGTACAGTGTATAACTTGTTTTTAACTCTATCTGCCCAGTGCCGGCCAGAAGCAGATGGGCTCCCCCTCTGAGCCCGGTTCTGCTCAAGGTTTCTTCCTGATAGGGAGTTTTTCCTTGCCACTGTTGCCTTAGGCTTGCTCTCAGGGGGTCTCAGGCCTGGGAACAATGTAAAGCTGCTTTGTGACAACTTGTGTTGTAAAAAGCGCTATACAAATAAAAATGAATTGAATTGAATTATTCAGAGATGCCTGTCTTTTTTTTTTCTGTCCCAAAACAAGGGACAGAGGCGCAAACACACAACAGCGTTGGTTAGAGAGGAGAGGCCCCAGACGCCCTCGCCTGGGGAGTGTGCACCCGCCAGCTCCGCTCTGCAGCCCGCTCTCGCTGTCTGCGCGTGAGTCATCTCACCGATAACCTGCGGCAGCAAACAGCCTTCACTGCAGGATGCAGCCCTCACAGCTGCACTGCATCATGGGAAAAAAGGAGGGGCAGGGCACGGTCAGGTTTGCTTTTACTCTGTCAACGTGCTTTGAAAGTCGCTCTCCCTGTGCAATGATTACATTTTTATTGTGTGTTTAGTTGGGTAAAACCTGGGTACAAATGTATAGACAGAAGAAAAATCTCCCTCAAGTTTATACCAGTGTACAGCAGACCTCTGAAAACAGTACATGTAAATAAGTTTGATATGCATTTAGAAATGCATTTTTTGTAATTCTGTATGTTCCTTTGAGGTTATCTCAGAGGAAGTGCTAACTAATTTGAAATATAAGGCCAAAACACAATGGGTTGAATGAAGTTATCTGTTTAGAACAAACTGGAAACATCCTCTGTGGAAGGACAGCTTGATGAAAAGACAGTTTGACACTGGTAAGGCAAAGCAGCGTCCTCCAACAGTGACCCTGGCGGTCAGGCTGATGCTGGAGACGAGTGCTCAGAGGATTCCTACGGACTTGCCAAGCACACACCTCCGCTATTCATTACAAAGCGCACAACTGACCGCAAATCTTCCGTCAGGAATGAACGGCCCTATTTATTGTAATTTAGCCGGTATAACGGTACAGATGTGGCGAGCCCGCCATTGGTCAGAATGATTGATCTCAGGGAAGGAGAGGGGCTGAGGATTACACACGTTAGCGATGGGAATGAGTATCGGCTTTAAAAGTTTCATTCCGAGTGTTAAAGAACCGTCACTCCACCGAAGACAGTGATAATCATCATTATTATCATATAATCAAACTGTGTCTTTTATTAATATGTGTTTCGTTGGATGTATTAAGCAGAGTTTGGAAACCTTATTACTGCAATATCATACCATAAAGTCAGCACCGATTGAACGGACGACTATTTTCAATCTAAAGAGGAAGAGTGTGTGTGTGTGTGTGAGAGAGAGAGAGCGAGAGAGAGAGAGAGAGAGAGAGATACACCGCTGCACTAATACGCGCTACAGGTCAAAGAGGGAGCGGCGACGGCCAGGGAGAGACTGCGTAAACTGTCAACTCCGGCAGTACATAAACGAATAGTAGAAGAAAAATCGAAAATGTCGGGGGTCTATCAACACTACTCGGTTAAAACAGTGTGCATCATGTTGAATAACTACCAGCATACTTAGACTGCATGCGTTCCTAACATTTACCCAGCGGAAGTTACTGCAATAGGAAGTTTGAAAAAAAGAAGTTAAGAAACGCAAAAGACAAGTTGGGTATCAAGTTCAGCGAAACGTCGCCTCGAAAGGGGACCGAAGCAAGAGATGGACACGCACGTTAAAGAAGGGCAACTTTACGTACAACACCAAAAGTTTGGCAAGGTAAGAAACACTGCTGCTAGCGACTGGTGAGCGAACTAAAAGATACCGATTGTCATTTAAGGGGGAGAACAGCCGCATGCCTCTGGAATCTGAAATATGACGTTTTCTGTCTGCAGTTTCGGGCGCTGGGTACCGTTCCGGAACGTGCACATTATGGATTAAATAAAAAAAAATGTCTACCCAACAAAGGGTTTCATAACTTGCTACATGAAGTTATGGACAATCCGTATTCTGCCACCCTTTTGCGCTGTGCAGTGCGGACTGAAATCACACAAATTAGCGCAGAGAGGAAGTTGAAAAATTAGGGACCGCAAAGAAAGAAAAGACATGTCGCGAGCTGTTCGGGGGAAGAAATGCAGGCTTTCCCGGGTGCGGCTGATGCACAAGCAGACGCAGATGTTACAGCTTATTAATAATGTTCATCAGACGTACTATATAGCTTTAATTCTTATTGTTTTTCTCTTTCGGGATTGTCTGTGATAACTCACTGGTCTTCACATCCTCGTTTCCTGAGACGAGGTCACATGAGCGCATGAAAGTGCATGCAGCGTTTAACCCTTGCCCATTTTTGCTCTGAAAATAGTATTTATGATACTAGAAATATACTTCAACCGTAGTTGGGTGTCGACATTACTTTAAGGCAGCGGTTGAAACGCGTGTTTCCGGATGGCAGCATGCTTCGGAACTGTATATAAGAAGAGCTCGCATTTTGTTTCTTGCATTAAAAGTCGCCGCTGACCGCAAAAACGCTCGAGGCTGCGCGTGCGACGGAAAATGTGACATAACGGTGCAGAAGAATGACTGACCTCAAGTTTCGGAACGCTTTGTCACACATTTTGTATTGTTTTAATATTTTTCTGAGCCCGCTATTTCCATTACAAGCTGAAGACGATAATCCAATACTATGATTTTTCTTTACTGTACTGTGAATGTTTGGCTGTCACTGACGGGGCGAAGGCGCGTCGACACGGGGGCGCACCAGGTCCGCACAGGTCTGACGCTGAGCAGGTCGCTGAAGCCTTACGACCCTGTGAGACACTGTAGCTTCACTGTTTGCTAATAAAGACAATACTATCCTTACGCCACGTCTCTGTCTAAGCCCAGTACTCTGGATGAAGCTGGTGATGCTGTTATGTTGCGCGGTATAACACATGTTATTTGTGGGGTGGAGTTAAGTTTAAGCGACTTGAATCTGTGGCTTTGCGGTGACCTTTCTTGAAGCAGGAAAACAAATGGGGCAAAATCCACCTTTTTGTCCCTTTTTCTGCACCTTAATAAGGTGACTGAAACCATATTCGTGTTAACATCTGAAGCTGGTTGATTGATATTATTACTGTTATTTTCGTCACAGGCGAGTTCAGTGCAGCAGTACAGTGGGGAGGATGCAGCATCTGAAATAATATTATTCTCTGAGACCTTATGCTTTACAGTAAGTACATAAAGGAGGAGGAGAGAGACCGGTACGGTTTGCTGCTAAAACGTTTAGAAAACTGTTGTTAGTTACGGGTAGGTATGAGAGTCTCACAGTCATGCATATAGCGGACATTTGTACGTTTGTGCTGAGCTGCTGACGGCTCTGCTCACAGTGACTGCACAGCGGGTTGGTCCTGATCGGAGCGGGAGAACGCAGAGTTTCAGCAGAGCTGTGTGAAGCCCCTGGATCTCATGAAGCTGCACAGACACAGGGCTGTAGATGTCCGGTGATGTCAGTGGGTGTGGGCCTGGGTGATGCGTTGGTGTCGCCTGATGAATCTGGGATGCCAGATACGTGTGCTTGTGTGTGTGTAGTCTGCACTTATCTACAACTGGGTTGTTTGTGTTGTGAGGAGGCAGTGCCTTCCCAGTGCACACTCAGGTATAGACTGGCTCATCACTGTCCCATTAGAGAAAAGCCCGGCCCTACCCCAGTGTAGAGTCTCCCCTTTCCCTCAGTGTGGGACACCTGCTCACCAACTCCTGACCAGCATCCCATGCCAAGAATCATTAACACTGATAATACTGGAAGGTCTCCCATTTTGTTGTTGAGAGACAGTGGCTGTGAAGTCGCTCATAGCGGGGAGCTGGGAGGGAGGAGCAGTGCGAGCAGCACTCTTCTGACTGCAGAATATTCTGGCGTGTCATGTGTAGCGCAGACGGCCTGTTTGCCAGGAGTGTTGGTTTTGGCCCGGTTGGTGCGGGCTTGTCTCAACGCTCCCGTTCTCTGGGCTGTTGTGGGCCGCGTAGCTCAGCTCCGACTCGGGTGCGAGGTGAGAGAGGCTGAGGGAGCTGCACACATGCTCACCGCAGCAGCGGGGCCCTGTGTGTGATCAGGAGGGAGGGGCGCTGGCCCTGACACACCTGCCAAGCGGCAGACTTTTGGGCAGAGAGCTGAGGCTGTGGGCCTGGCTGGCCTGATGGTTAAAGCCTCTGACCTGTGTGGAGTTTGTTTGTGTACACATTTATGTACACATACAGTATTACATGTTAGCTTAGCTCATTCAGTGCAACTCACTGACAGTGGTTAACCATACTTATAGCTGGATTGAGACAGTTCAGGTGAAGTGCCCTGCCCAAAGCAACCTTTGCCCAAAGCTCTGCTCCTACACCACTACAACTACCTACTCACCTGCACACACACAGTCACAAAAACACACACACACACACACACACGCACACACACACACGCACACACACAGTCACAAAAACACACACACACCCAGAGTCACGCAAACGCACACAATGGCACTGGACACCAAGTGCAGATGCAACACAACAGACAGACAATACAGGGCAAATGATAGGTGACATATTGATTACACTAGAGTAATCAAGACAACTGATTCCATGTTGACAACAAAGTTCTATTAATATTCTTGAGTTATTGGATTCAGTAAATTGACACTGGAAGTAAGTAACTTTGCCAATTTTATTATTTTATGAAAAAGGCAATTCTCACAATGTGAAAAAGAACTAAATTTTTATCTGAGTAGTTTTTAGTAAACATGAAATTACTCATGGGTCACAAACTTTTTTGCCAAATGAGTGAGACAAAGGCCTGGGGTTTGAGATGGAGAGTGTGCAGATTGATTGAGTGAGTGCTGGAAGAGCCTGGGGTTTGAGACGGAGAGTGTGCAGATTGATTGATTGAGTCCTGGAAAGGCCTGGGGTTTGAGACGGAGAGTGTGCAGTTTGATTGAGTGAGTCCTGGAAAGGCCTGGGGTTTGAGACGAAGAGTGTGCAGTTTGATTGAGTGAGAGAAAGGCCTGGGGTTTGAGATGGAGAGTGTGCAGATTGATTGAGTGAGTCCTGGAAAGGCCTGGGGTTTGAGACGGAGAGTGTGCAGTTTGATTGAGTGAGTCCTGGAAAGGCCTGGGGTTTGAGACGGAGAGTGTGCAGTTTGATTGAGTTCTGGAAAGGCCTGGGGTTTGAGACGGAGAGTGTGCAGATTGATTGAGTGAGTCCTGGAAAGGCCTGGGGTTTGAGACGGAGAGTGTGCAGTTTGATTGAGTGAGTCCTGGAAAGGCCTGGGGTTTGAGACGGAGAGTGTGCAGGTTGATTGAGTTCTGGAAAGGCCTGGGGTTTGAGACGGAGAGTGTGCAGATTGATTGATTGAGTCCTGGAAAGGCCTGGGATTTGAGACGGAGAGTGTGCAGATTGATTGATTGAGTCCTGGAAAGGCCTGGGGTTTGAGACGGAGAGTGTGCAGGTTGATTGAGTTCTGGAAAGGCCTGGGGTTTGAGACGGAGAGTGTGCAGGTTGATTGAGTTCTGGAAAGGCCTGGGGTTTGAGACGGAGAGTGTGCAGGTTGATTGAGTCCTGGAAAGGCCTGGGGTTTGAGACGGAGAGTGTGCAGATTGATTGATTGAGTCCTGGAAAGGCCTGGGATTTGAGACGGAGAGTGTGCAGATTGATTGAGTGAGTCCTGGAAAGGCCTGGGGTTTGAGACGGAGAGTGTGCAGGTTGATTGAGTTCTGGAAAGGCCTGGGGTTTGAGACGGAGAGTGTGCAGGTTGATTGAGTCCTGGAAAGGCCTGGGGTTTGAGACGGAGAGTGTGCAGATTGATTGATTGAGTCCTGGAAAGGCCTGGGATTTGAGACGGAGAGTGTGCAGATTGATTGAGTGAGTCCTGGAAAGGCCTGGGGTTTGAGACGGAGAGTGTGCAGGTTGATTGAGTTCTGGAAAGGCCTGGGGTTTGAGACGGAGAGTGTGCAGGTTGATTGAGTCCTGGAAAGGCCTGGGGTTTGAGACGGAGAGTGTGCAGATTGATTGATTGAGTCCTGGAAAGGCCTGGGATTTGAGACGGAGAGTGTGCAGATTGATTGAGTCCTGGTGGCTGGGTGGGGTGGGGGGGAGCACACCGGAACCGGAAGCTGAGTTTGGTGTGGAGGATGGTGCAGAGCACCGGCCTGGTTGTGGGGTAGTCAGAGTGGCTGGACGTGATGGTGTAAAAGATGTGTTTTGTTCGTTGTTGGCCCTCAGTAGGATCCACAAGCTCTGCAGTGATTGCAGGCTGAATGCTCACTGCCTGTCCGTTAATAGCGAGGTTCCAGTCCAGGCTTTTAGGAGCAGCACAGTTCACATTTTTTCAAACCTGAGGTGGCCTGGACGTCTCCCCAAAATGTCTGTGCAGCAAGGGGACGCAGATAGGCATTGGTGGAGAGGTTTCCTTTGGAAATTGATATGCACAATGTGGTTAAAATGGACTATTGCCCTTGTGGCCTACAGCCCTCGCAGTGTCACATATCCTGCAGACTCTGCTCAGACACCCATGTCCTGACTAATCTCTGAGATGGGGTTTCTCCTAGCCTGCCCTGGTAGGGACTTACCATGCTTTGGCTCTGCAGTGTTTTTTAATTTTCATATGTGGCTGCAGTGAAACTGAGGCCTACATTAAATGCGTGTGCATCGTCTGTGGCTCTGGAGCAGTGCTGTCACTGAGCTGCAGTTACCGTTTCCTGTTCTCTGGTGAACAGCTCTCGATGCCTATCACTGCTTGTATGCCTGCTTTCTCTCCCTCTCCCTCTCTCTCCCCCTCTCTCTCTCTTTCCCTCTCTCTCTCTTTCTCACTCTGTCTCTCTCTCTCCCTCTCTCCCTCTCTCTCACTCTCTGTCTCTCTCTCTCCCTCTCCCTCTCTTTCCCTCTCTTTCTCCTCTATCTTCTCTCTCTCACTGTCACTCACTCTCTTTCTCACACTTTCTCTTTTCTCTCTCTCTCCCCCCCCCCTCCCTCTCTCTCTCTCTCAGTCTCCCTCTCTCTCACTCTCCCTCCCTCTCTCTCTCTCACTCAGTCTCTCTCTCTCACTCAGTCTCTCTCTCTCTCTCTCTCTCCCTCTCTCTCACTCTCCCTCCCTGTCTCTCTCTCACTCAGTCTCTCTCCCTCTCTCTCTCTCACTCACTCTCCCTCTCTCTCTCTCAGTGTGGGGAGGCGTGGTGCAGAGGGTGTGTGATTCTCTGGGCTGCAATGTGTGAATGCACTGTTCGCTCCCTCTTTCCTCTGTTGCCGTGGCTTTTCATGTCAATCGAACACATGCAGCGAGCCGGGGCCTAAACGCCCTGCTAACCCCAACCCTAACCCTAAACACCCTGCTCACACTGCGAATGACACCGACACAGGGACACAGCTGCCTGCCTCTCACACAGCCTCTGATCCGGTCAGTAAGCAGCTTGCGAACCCGGTGGGTTTGTGGTGGACAGACTCAGTCACAGTGCATCACCTCTGTGTTGGTGAAGGCCTGGCCATAGCCAATCGCAAGAGCAGGAAAAGCAGAGTCCTCTCGCTGTGTAAGTTCAGTTCCAGCAGTGCACAGAGCCTGGGATAAGGGTGTTTGGTGTTCAAATGAAGGAGATCTCAGGGCTGTGCATTCCTGGCTGTCCCGGCCTGTGTGTGTGGGCTGTTAGATCCACAGGGTGGGTCTGTCCCTCTGCCCGGGACCCACCCCCCACCCCCACCTCAAACTGCACCCTCTTTCTGACCGAAACTCCACACCTCTTCTTATCCGTGCTGCTTATCTGATCGTTATGAGCTCAGAAAGTAGCAGGAAAGTGCATGAAACCTGCATTTGGTTAAGAGGGGAATGTCGTTCAGCCCCGTCTCTGGTGTGGATGCCGTTAATGTTTCATTTATGTAAATATTCATCTGAGAATAAAACGCCCCTGCGTGTGCACATACGCCGCAGTCATAAAAAAAAAAAAAAACAAGATGCTTGTTATGTTTTTTATAAACTAGACCATCGGTAAGATGAAGGTTGTCGATTAATCGTTAAGCTGTCCCAGGGACAGTCCTGGTTGAGCTCGAAGGCCTGAGCCTCACGCTGAGTATTTGCTGAAACTGAATGCATCTGGAACAAATGTAGTAAAAGGAGACGAATGGAACGGGCTTCAGGTTGGGCTCAGGGTCTGGAACGGGCTGTTCTGTGTGGGCTTCAGGTTGGGCTCAGGGTCTGGAACGGGCTGTTCTGTGTGGGCTTCAGGTTGGGCTCAGGGTCTGGAACGTTCTGTTCTGTGTGGGCTTCAGGTTGGGCTCAGGGTCTGGAACGGGCTGTTCTGTGTGGGCTTCAGGTTGGGCTCAGGGTCTGGAACGGACTGTTCTGTGTGGGCTTCAGGTTGGGCTCAGGGTCTGGAACGGGCTGTTCTGTGTGGGCTTCAGTTGGGCTCAGGGTCTGGAACGGGCTGTTCTGTGTGGGCTTCAGGTTGGGCTCAGGGTCTGGAACGGGCTGTTCTGTGTGGGCTTCAGGTTGGGCTCAGGGTCTGGAACGGGCTGTTCTGTGTGGGCTTCAGGTTGGGCTCAGGGTCTGGAACGGGCTGTTCTGTGTGGGCTTCAGGTTGGGCTCAGGGTCTGGAACGGGCTGTTCAGGGCTTCAGGTTGGGCTCAGGGTCTGGAACGGGCTGTTCTGTGTGGGCTTCAGGTTGGGCTCAGGGTCTGGAACGGGCTGTTCTGTGTGGGCTTCAGGTTGGGCTCAGGGTCTGGAACGGGCTGTTCTGTGTGGGCTTCAGGTTGGGCTCAGGGTCTGGAACGGGCTGTTCTGTGTGGGCTTCAGGTTGGGCTCAGGGTCTGGAACGGGCTGTTCAGGGCTTCAGGTTGGGCTCAGGGTCTGGAACGGGCTGTTCTGTGTGGGCTTCAGGTTGGGCTCAGGGTCTGGAACGGGCTGTTCTGTGTGGGCTTCAGGTTGGGCTCAGGGTCTGGAACGGGCTGTTCTGTGTGGGCTTCAGGTTGGGCTCAGGGTCTGGAACGGGCTGTTCTGTGTGGGCTTCAGGTTGGGCTCAGGGTCTGGAATGGGCTGTTCTGTGTGGGCTTCAGGTTGGGCTCAGGGTCTGGAACGGGCTGTTCTGTGTGGGCTTCAGGTTGGGCTCAGGGTCTGGAACGGGCTGTTCTGTGTGGGCTTCAGGTTGGGCCTTTTTTATCTGCTGTTTCTGTGGAAGCCCTCGCTGGGACGGGCCCTCTGGTGGAATGCAGTGTGTGGGGCGAGTGACCCCTGCCCCCGTCGTGCGTGTGACCCCTGACCCTCCCGGCATCGGGACCGTCTCAGACGCAGCCCACACTGGCCCTGCTTCAGTCGCGGCTTCAGCGCCTGCGGTTTCTGTGCCTGAGATGCGCTTCCCTCACACAATCGGCCGCATTGTTCCCGAGAGACTGATGCAAATGCCTGCTGATGATGTCACAGACAGGACAGAGCGGAGGGAGCTTGTCTCTGAGCTCCTTCTGACGCCGAGCTGCTGGGTTAGAACGGAGATCCAGCTCTGAATCCCCCAGACTGAACAGCCTCCGCGCCCCGGCATCCCTCCCGGCACGGCACCCAAGCAGCAGCCTCTCAGAGCTGAGCCAGGCGTGTCTGCGTCCGAACGCAGAGTCCTGCCGCCCTGCTGCTGGCTGTCTCATCTCGGGGTGACGGACGGAGGCAGAAAAGTGGGAGATGGAAGGAGGTGTTGTGAGGATTCCCTGTGATGAGGAAGGTCAGAGCCCGTATGCTCTCATCTGTGAGTTTCGCGTCAGACTGGAAGGGCGAATGCCTTGGCTGGAGCTGCCTCTGTAATCGTGAGTGGTTCTGACGGTGACTCTGCCGTCGCGACAGGCAGAGCAGAGACACAGGCGTGGGGTGAGGTGAAAACACACACACGCGTGTGGCGGGCGCACACTCGCGCAGGCCCATGCTGGCTGACAGGAAGAGGATGTGCGCTTTGAGGAAGTAGATCAGTTTCCCTCTCTCTCTCTGTGCTGTCAGGCTCATTTACATATTTTCCATTCAGCGCCACACCGCTCTGCCTCTTCCTTCCCCTTACTTGTCTTTAACTGTTGGAACTGTTGCCGGGGTAACGCACACATAGCCGTCCGTAATAGCAAAGGGGTCAGGGGCAACATGTGGCTGTCTCTCCCAGTGCTCCAAAATGGCTGCCGAGAAAAAATTTGTTTCCAGCAGTGTGGTGATTTCCTGAGTTTCTCTTCTGAGGTGATGAAGAAGGGCATCGGTTCAGCTGTGCTACAAGTGGAAATATCACCCCAGAGTTATCCACAGAGTAACACTGCAGCGCCCCCAACCCCCCAACCCCCCCTCCGCCCCCTCTAACTGCCCTCTGAGAGGCTTTTCAGACATTCCTCTGTGTGAATGAGGCTCTGGCACTGACACCAGGAGGATATTGGGTCCAGTTCCAAATGAGACACGTCTGCTCCACCCCTCTGAGCAGACTCGTGGGCAGACTGGCTCTCTGAGCGGGCTTTAGTGTTTGCATTCTGGAAGCTGAAGTGATACATATAATTCTTAATTTGGATATCCTGTTTCAAGACATAAATGCCGCAGGTTTACAGTCTGTGCTAAATTTACATGGAGATCTTTTAATGCACAGGGAGTGTGATTGTTGGAATGCCTGTGATGCAAACGGGCAGGGTGAGGTAATGGCGGAACAGCACTCTGAAGTCAGCTGCTGGCTGCCCAGATGGCGCTCACACCTGCAGGGGGCTGCAGGAAGCAGAGCATGATGGGTAACCACCCACATTTCCTGCTCTTCCCTGGAGGGAACAGTGCCATTGCAGTCTGTCGTACGGCAGAGGCTGAATGGCTGTACGTCATTGGCCGAGACATGAGACGTGACCTTTTCAGTCTGATGAAACGCGCGCCTCTTCTTTGGTTGCACAAACGTGGCCTGCCCCAACAGTGTAGCAATACTGAAGCACACTGTCTGTGTGTTAACTTATTGACCTTTCAGATATGTCTATATACTGATGCAGTGTGGAGTATCAGTCAGGGCTGCAGTGAGGAGTATCAGTCAGGGCAGCAGTGAGGAGTATCAGTCAGGGCTGCAGTGAGGAGTATCAGTCAGGGCAGCAGTGAGGAGTATCAGTCAAGGCTGCAGTGAGGAGTATCAGTCAGGGCAGCAGTGAGGAGTATCAGTCAAGGCTGCAGTGAGGAGTATCAGTCAGGGCTGCAGTGTGGAGTATCAGTCAGGGCAGCAGTGAGGAGTATCAGTCAGGGCTGCAGTGTGGAGTATTAGTCAGGGCTGCAGTGTGGAGTATCAGTCAGGGCTGCAGGGTGGAGTATCAGTCAGGGCTGCAGTGAGGAGTATCAGTCAGGGCAGCAGTGTGGAGTATCAGTCAGGGCTGCAGTGTGGAGTATCAGTCAGGGCTGCAGTGTGGAGTATCAGTCAGGGCAGCAGTGTGGAGTATCAGTCAGGGCTGCAGTGTGGAGTATCAGTCAGAAATAAATAAGGCTGAAATAAGGCGAGTAGCGTGAGCTCTCCAGGAGGCGATGGGCTCTTACCCTGGGAGAGACTCGGCTGCGCCACAGGCTAACGAGGTTTGCCTGAGAGGAAGATGTCTGTAAGTCTCCCTGGATGACCTGCTGAGCGCAGCGAATGCTGCTGTAGGCAGGGCTGAGACACCGGCCTCGCTGCAGCCTCCTCTGTGGGGCATGCATGGGCAGCATGCAGGGGAATTCCACTGGAAGCTTTCTGTATGGGGGAGTCAACAGTCCAGCACAAATGCGGATCTCGGTGTGGCTGAAGGCTGAGGAGAGGAATTTCCTCTGCTGTGAAAGCTCGGCAGGAAGACGGCTGCCCCCCGGGAGACCTGGCTGTGTGCCGCATGCTCTCTGAGGTGCTGTTTCTGTGCTCTCTGAGGTTCTGTTTCTGTGCTCTCTGAGGTGCTGTTTCTGTGCTCTCTGAGGTGCTGTTTCTGTGCTCTCTGAGGTGCTGTTTCTGAGCTCTCTGAGGTGCTGTTTGGTTATTCTCTGAGGTGCTGTTTGGTTATTCTCTGAGGTGCTGTTTGGTTATTCTCTAAGGTGCTGTTTGGTTATTCTCTGAGGTGCTGCTTGGTTATTCTCTGAGGTGCTGTTTCTGTGCTCTCTGAGGTGTTGCTTCTGTGCTCTCTGAGGTGCTGTTTCTGTGCTCTCTGAGGTGCTGTTTCTGAGCTCTCTGAGGTGCTGTTTGGTTATTCTCTGAGGTGCTGTTTGGTTATTCTCTGAGGTGCTGTTTGGTTATTCTCTAAGGTGCTGTTTGGTTATTCTCTGAGGTGCTGCTTGGTTATTCTCTGAGGTGCTGTTTCTGAGCTCTCTGAGGTGCTGTTTCTGTGCTCTCTGAGGTGCTGTTTCTGAGCTCTCTGAGGTGCTGTTTGGTTATTCTCTGAGGTGCTGTTTGGTTATTCTCTGAGGTGCTGTTTGGTTATTCTCTGAGGTGCTGCTTGGTTATTCTCTGAGGTGCTGTTTCTGAGCTCTCTGAGGTGCTGTTTCTGTGCTCTCTGAGGTGCTGTTTCTGTGCTCTCTGAGGTGCTGTTTGGTTATTCTCTGAGGTGCTGTTTGGTTATTCTCTGAGGTGCTGTTTCTGAGCTCTCTGAGGTGCTGTTTCTGTGCTCTCTGAGGTGCTGTTCCTGTGCTCTCTGAGGTGCTGTTTCTGTGCCGGTGCTGCAGGTGCTGCTCGGCCTGCAGCTGCTTTGTGTGACATTTCTCTCTCTCCAACTTCCCCCCTTTGTCCCACGGAGGAAGAACTCTGACGCACCCCCCCCCCCACAGAACTCTACCACACGGCTGCCTGTAAAGCTTTACCCCCAGAGCAGAGGGGTAGCCTTCCGAACCCCACGGCTGACTGGGGAATGACACATATACGCATAAGGAAATTCCCCGGGTGTGTGAATAATGGGTCATCCTATGGAGAGGATGTGTGTGTTTGCTTATTGTGTGTGCACGCGTGTGTGCGTGTGGCCAGAACGGCTGGGCGATATGACCTCTATAATCACACTATCCTACGAAGACACTCAAACCCCGATAAACACCATTCCACTGCGATCGCTGACCTGAGAAGAGTGACAAACTCGCAAGTGAGAATGGAGGTTTGTCATACTCTGAGCTCTTTGCAGACATGCTAGCTGCGTTGCTCTAGAGTTCGGCAGCTAATAATGCAAAAACACAACATGGCACTTAGCTTGATTAGTGGATGTATTCGCGTATTCATGTGTTTGAAGAGGCAACTGTGACCAAGAACATGGTCTGTGAGAATTTACTTCTTAAAGGAGACATTACTGACTGTGATGCTGTGCTCACATCAGCACACTGCAAGCTGTGGGTCTCTCAGCTGCGGGGTGTAAGAGGGGTCATGAGAGAGAGGGACCCCGTCTGTGGCATTTGAAGGGGGTCTGATGTTCCTCCGAATCATGACTGGCCGGCTTTGGCTTTGGCTGGAAGGTGGTGATGACGGTGTCCGGTGTGGTGTGACGTGCGGTGGTTAGCACTTACTACTACAAGCAGCTGCCTCATGCACGGAGCACTCCCCATACAAAAAAAATATGAGAATGTATTTTAGAGAATATATTTTTTAGCTAACCACGTTTTGAGAATATGTGAATTATTGATGTTTTGCTATATTGCAACGTATTTCTGCTTTTCATTGATCATATTTTAAGTGTATTTGCAATATATTCTTGGGTTGAACAACATATTTCTCACTATGCTGTAGCATATTTCATTTTCATATGGGTTGCCTGGACATTTAGTCTTGGTCATCGGCTTTGAGGCCGGGCTGTTTTGCTACATACTTTCTGATATCACAATCATAATAATTGTACCGGCAATATCTTCAGATGTCATCATATCCAATAACATCGGCTATCAGCCCCACACTAGCGCTCAGTAGATCACTGCCTCAATCGGCAGACCTTATGATTGACTCATATTATTAGCTGTTACGAATACAGTGAATGATGTGTGATTGGCTCATATACAGTAAGTCAGTGTATCCCTTACAGTACAGCACTGGGACAGAAATGTGCATTGGCACCCACCTGACCTCTCCTACCCTCTCCCTCTCCCCCCCCCTCTCTCTCTCTTTCCCTCTCTCTCTCTCTCTCTCTCTCTCTCTCTCTCCCTCTCTCTCTCCCCCTCTCTCTTTCTCTCCTTCTCCCTCTCTCTCTCCCTCTCCCTCTTCCTCTTTCTCTCTCTCTATCTCTCTCTCTCTCTCTCTTTCTCTCTCAGAAATGGAAGAAGAACTGGTTCGTGCTGTACCCGGCCAGCCAGAACGGCATTGCACGGCTCGAGTTCTTCGACTGCAGCAGCGGCAGCGAGAAGCCGAACACCAAGAAGCTGGACAAGAAGATCATCCGTCTGTCGGAGTGCATCAGCATCCTGCCGGCGCTGACCGAGACCTGCCCCAAGGACAACATGGCCGCCTTCTGCGTGGAGACCAACGACAAGACCCACGTGTTCGCCGCCGAGAAGCATATCAGCGCCGAGTGGGTGGAGAAGATGTGCGAGATCGCCTTCCAGGTGCGGACCTGCCCCCGCTGCAGCGCCCCGTCCCCTCGCCTCTCACCTCTGGCCGAAGGGGCATTTTTATATATCATAGATGATGTAAATGTATGATTCGGCCGACTTGTTTGAGATGTGGAGAGGTCTGCCAAGACCACTGTACCAGGCAGTGTTCTTGCAGACTAAAATGTTTTTTAGCAGTTTTGTTTGTGCTTGCTAGCAGGGCACGTCCATGCCTCTGCAGGGGTGTGGAGTGTAGAGAAAGACACTGACCACACTGTAGCGTTAGAGGTCTCCAGCGCTTGCATGGCTCGTCTGGGACAGCACGCCCAAACCCCCCTCTCTCTCCGTCTGGCGCAGGGTGGTGGTGGGACTGACTCCAACGGCCAGCAGGAGCTTCAGATGGCAGAGAACCTTATCTACTACTCCAGAGAAGAAGGTGAGCATGGCGGTGCGTTTTTCTGTCTTTCTGTAAAGATGTGGTTGAAGCACATCTGTGTACAGGTGATTGCCAGTCTCTGGAATAAGCAGGGAGGTGGACGAACACGTAAAGTACCGCATGCACTCAGCACAGACTGTGTAGGGTTTTGTGTAGCAGCTAAGCTGAGTTGGGCTTGTAAGTCAGAGGTAACTCAAAGGTGTACGCTCAGCTGCCAGGTGGGACGCTGCTGTTATATCTGTGAGCAGGGTGCTTAATGTGAATTCCCTCAGTGAAAAAGTACATTTTGTAAGTCACTCTGGATAAAGGCATCTGCTAGGAATAATGTACGGTAAAAACTGCTGTGTCTTTCACCCAATGTAGAGCCGTTTTCCTGAAAGCAAGTCTTCAGCAGGGACCAGAAGCATTTGAGGGCCTTTGGGAGTTTTGGGCTCAGGGCCTAAACACTGCTCCTCTCTGCGTGGGGAATGTGCAGTAATATCTCCTGCTTTTCATGCTGGAGATATACTGTACATGCTGATTAGTCAGGAAGGCGTCCTCTTTCACTCTGTATGATCTGATATTTCTCGAACTTGTGGCTCACTTGGGGCAGCTGCTATGTTTGAACGTAGGGGTAAATCAGCATGTTTACCAGAGCAAGCCTGAACAAAAAGACACAGCTCAGAAGCCCGCTGTAGTTTCCACGGCAGCCAGACTTGGCCAGCGCGGAGCAGTGGGCTGCTCCATTGTGTTGTCACTTCCTGTGTGGCTCCTTGTGGACACGGTCAGCACTTCCCCCGCATCACATGTTGGGCACACAGCCCTGTAAAAATAGGAACGGCTAATGTGTTTGCGCTTCACTTCCTGCTGCAGACACGTTCCGCTCTGCTCCTTCCAGCGGGCGGATCGGCCTCCAGCGCGGGGAAGAAAAGCAGCGCTGCTCAAACATTTATTCACTCCCACGCCCTGGACTGCATCAGTTTCAACAAGCCCCTGTGCCCAAAAATACTGCCAAGCATTTTTTGCCTTTTCCACATCACACACTTTTTTCTTCTCATAGTTGTGTGTTCTTTGGTGTGTGTGTGTATTAAAGAAATTAAGATTAGGGCGACTCCAGCAGTCAGGTTTGTGTTTGGTTTATGTCTCACTGGCAGGTAATCGTGCCCTCTGCAGAGAGCCGCACTCATCTTTGCCTCTGATTTTCACATTGTTGCTGTGACTGTGGCAGCAGGCCATGAATGCCGGCGAGACACATTGTTGCTGAAGCATTTCCACCAGCTTTCAGCGACTGGCGCTGATCGCATTCCCTGCGACAGGAGTCAGTCTGGCTGCACCGCCGCAGGTGTCACTGTGTGTTTGTGTAAGGGAGGCGGGAGAAGCCTGCGCTGTGTTTAATGAGTGTTAGTGAACACGGAGTTTGTTTTTTTCTGTCACAGCTGGGTGTTTGCCTCCATTTTCTCCTGGCATGAAGTGCACGCTTTCAGAACCAGAGAGAGTGTAACCTGTCTGACTTGTATGCGGCTCTCTGTAGATTTACCAACCTGGCTGCCATCCAGCCCTACACTATACCTAAGCCAGTGACCACTGCTCCACCTCAACACTGCTTCCAGATTCTGCTTCTGCTTCTCACTGTGGCTCTGGTTGTTCCCTCTCTTCTGTGTGTGTGTGTGTGTGTGTGTGTGTGTGTGTGTGTCTGTGCGTGCGTACGTGTGTGCATGTGTGTGTGTGTGTCCTCAGTGAATGAGTTCTGGGTGAGCGTGCAGCGGACGGAGGCGTCTGAGCGCTGTGGCCTGCAGGGGGCGTACTGGCTGAAAGCTGACAGCGACAGCCTCATCCTGAAGGAGCCCAAGACCAAGAGGAGCCTGCTGGTGTGGCCGTACAAGCTGCTGCGCCGCTACGGCCGCGACAAGGTCAGTGTGGGGGGGGAAGCTGTGTGTGTACAGCGGTACGCAGGGTGGGAATCACTGCCAGGTGAGTGCGGGGGGGAGGCTTTACAGCGGTACGCAGAGTGGGAATCACTGCCAGGTCAGTGCGGGGGGGAGGCTTTACAGCGGTACGCAGAGTGGGAATCAATGCCAGGTCAATGCGGGGGGGAAGCTTTACAGCGGTACGCAGAGTGGAAATCACTGCCAGGTCAGTGCGGGGGGGAGGCTTTACAGCGGTACGCAGGGTGGGAATCACTGCCAGGTCAGTGCGGGGGGGAGGCTTTACAGTGGTACGCAAAGTGGGAATCACTGCCAGGTCAGTGCGGGGGGTAGGCTTTACAGTGGTACGCAGGGTGGGAATCACTGCCAGGTCAGTGCGGGGGGGAGGCTTTACAGAGGTACGCAGAGTGGGATGCCAGGTGGCTGTTGTCTCAAATGTCACACCATCACTGTCACAAGGTAGGATGGTGTTTTGGGTGATCAGTTAATTAGTATTACGTTTTAATTGAATAAAATAATGAATTGAATTAAAATTAAATAAAATGAATTTATAAAAATCTGTATACTGCCCTTTGCCACACATAGTTATGGAGTGTTGCACGGACTAATGGAATAAGAGTAGCTACAGAAATACAGTAAAGTAATTACACCCAATTAAATGCATCAAACTGCTGAATCCCTGTGAATGAGTTTCCATGGAAACTCTGGTTACTACCACTGAAGAGCAAACAGCGTTGAGGCCCATTTCCATGTTTACTCATGTACCCTCACGCGTATGGCACTCGTGCGGACAGCCACACGAGGACACCCACGCTCGGGCGTGTGAGATTCTAAATGTGTCTGCGGTGGTTTGCAGCCTGTGGCCGCCCCAGGCCCCGCCCCCGCGCTGGGGTGCTGCCGCAGGTGTACTGCTTCTCCCGCCGTCAGGCCGATCAGGTGGCAGCAGAGTCCACTTCCTGTGTGCAGGAAGTGATGCGGAGCGCAGCAGGGTGTGGAGATCTCAGGGTCAGGGCATCACAGGGTGGCGGCTGGCCATATCTGCCTCAGTATCTCCACATTAGTCATTATCAGTATGTCATCAGGATTCCTTTCATATTTTACATTTAGCACTCCCGGGTAGCTCAGTGCGTAGGTGCTTGCCGTGAGCACAAGGTGAGCTTTATGGCCGGGTTCATCAGCAGACCGTGGCTGGGAGCCCAAATCAGTGGGACAAATTGGCTTGGTTTCCACAGGCAGGGGGGTGGGTGTCAGCAGGGGTTGCTCGTCTCGCCACTCTTAGGCACCCTGTGTGTGTGTGTGTGTGTCTGTGTGTGTGTGTGTGTGTGTGTAAGGCTGTGCATGTGTGTGTGTCTGTGTGTGTGTGAGTGTGCATGTGTGTGTGTGCATGTGTGTGTGTGTGTATGTGTTTGTGTGGGAAACTCTGCGTGTGTGTTTGTGCGTGTGTGTGTGTGCGTGTGTGTGTGTGTGTGTGTGTGTGTGTGTGTGTAAGGCTGTATGTGAGACTCTCTCTTCTTCTGCAGGTAATGTTCTCCTTTGAAGCCGGCCGGCGCTGTGAGTCGGGTCCCGGGAACTTCACCTTCGAGACCAAGCAGGGCAACGAGATCTTCGGCATCGTGGAGGGGGCGATCCGGGAGCAGAAGGCGCAGGCGGAGGAGAGGCACCAGAGCTGCCCGTCGCTTGAGTCCGACTGCCCCGCCCTGCAGCAGGCGCGCGCCACCATCGCCGAGGGCAACCGCGACCCGGACGTGGACTCCGGTGGGAGCAAGCCGGGCTCGGCTGATGGCGTTTTCGGCAGGAGGGAGGGGGAGGGGAAGAACCTGAAGGGCCGCAGCCTGCCGGAGCCGCCGCCGGCAGTCAGCGGCACCCCGCCGCGCTCGCCGCTGCCCCGTGGGCCTCGCACTGGCGCCCCCCTGCTGCCGGAGGACCAGAGCAGCCTGTACTCAGAGCCGGCCGACTCGGTGCGCGTGCCTGCCTCCCCCGCCGACTGCCTGTACTCCGACCCCGTGGACAGCATCAAGGTGCCTACCCCGGCCCCCCGGCAGCGGCCCCCGGGTGAGGGCGGCAAGCCGGAGCCGCTGTACTCCGACATCTATGACCGCGTGAGCCTGGACTTGCTGCAGCGCACTGGCGCCCTGGGCCTGGAGGTGCGGCCGCGCAACGGGGCGGGGCAGGCCGAGGGCGCAGCCGTCGAGCACATCTACGACGAGCCGGAAGGCCGCGGGGGGGTGCCCGGGGGGGCCACGCTGTACGACGAGGCACGGCTGGAGCCCAACGCCTGGAGGAGCCGGGGGCTGGAGGAGCCACTGCAGGGCCACGAGGTACCCTACAACCCCAGCACCGATGACTACTCGGTGCCGGCCTACAGCAAGCCACCCCGCAGCAAGGGCCCCAAGCCGCTCACTGCCCCCAAGCCCACCAAGGTGCTGCTGCCCCGCAAGGACCCCCCCCAGCTGCCCCAGGGCAACGCCAACAACAACAACAGCAGCCCGGGCAGTGGTGGCAAGCACGTCGAGCTGTACAGCCAGGTGTCCCGGCCCAAGGTCCAGCCCAGCACCTGGTACCCGCACTCCAGCCTGCAGTCACCTGACATCATCTACGACAACCTGGGGAACATTTAACCCTGCCCCCCCCCCCCCCCCCCCAGCCGGGCCAGCTGAGGGTTACGCGAGACGGCTTCTCTCCTGCCACCTCCCTGCTACCCCCAGGAGCGGCGGGCTAGCTGGAAAGACTCAGTGTGGCCCTCGATACCCAGGGCAGGACTCAGTGTGGCCCTCCACACCCAGGACAGGCCCTGAAGTGAGACCCATCACCCCCCACAGACCTGTTTGTGCTGATGTGGAATATGCGAACGCTTCTGAGAGACGGTGACAGAGTCCCGCCCCGTGAATGTGGCGGGCGTGGCGGTGTCGTTGGCCTGCTTCCTCCTCGGCGGCGGCGGCGGCAGCCTGGGAGCTGTGTGTAGAGTACGGCGCTGCAGAATGCCGTGTGATCAGTGGGGTGCTGGTTTTGTGTGTGTGTGCTGTTTCAGCAGTTCCCTCTCTTTTTTCCTGACCTGGAGTCCACTGGCCCCGAGGCTCAGCTTTGGCCCTGTTCCTTTCGCTGCTGCTGAGAGCGCCCCCCCCCCCCCCCCATCGCAAAGTATGAGAAAAGAGACTTCACCCATGACCCCATCCACCCCCCACCCCCCCCCACACCCCCACACCCCCACAGGGCGGCTCCACGCAGCCGGGTGAACTCCAGGGCGGGTGTGACCCTTGTCTGCTCCCCAAGGGCTACCTGCCTCTAATGAATGTGGCCTTTTTAAAACAGACTTTTACAAAGTACACCAACTTCCCAGCAAATATGAAAGTGCAGGCCTGCCCGAGTGTCTGCACTCCGGGCTGAGACTGCCAGGCCGGCTTTCCAGACTGTGGCAGTGTGAGAAAGCAGCAGGGCCTGTATGAGGCAGGACGCAGGGCCAGAGTTTCTATTTTAAACAGGCATCAAACTAATCTACTGCCAGGCTGCCTTGTTTGTTTGAAGCTGCTGCAGTGATGTAAATACGATAATAAAAATATCTATGTAAAAACGCTGTTATCCTCTGAAGTCATCCTTCTCTTTTAGCCTTATTGTGAGCTGAGATACGCTGAAACATTTTGAACCTGGTTTTGTTCTGTTTTTGTCGGTGTTTGAGTTGGTTTCTAACATCAAGCTGAGCATGAAATCAAGGTGAAAGCGCTCTGCTCTTCATTCTGTTGCCCAGTCTCCTGAGTTACCGTTAAGGTTTGCCAGCGTAGCTCGAGTGAGATCAGCACGTTGTGAATATTAACTAACCAGCCAAAAAAGGCCCCGTTTTAAAGGCGCTTGAATGTTGGCTGAATGAGTCGGTGTCTGCCTGGCTCTGTTCTGTGAGGACAGGCTGTTCCTCGGTCTGGTTTTGTATGCTCTTCAGCTGCCAGTAGCCTCATCTGTTTGTCGTGTTGTCCGCCATTTTCCCCTCCAAACGCCTCAGGAACAGCACCACCAAACCACAGCCCAGCCCGTCTTTCTCAACGGATATTCAAGCGCAGTAAAACAAGTTCATAAAAGTCTCACCCAGAGTCTTCCCCGGGACCCGAGAAAACGGCCACACTTTGAGTGCGATGGGCTGCTCGGGACAGTTTGTCACTTTTCAGAACTGTGTTGTTTTTGACACGGCATCACTGTGAGAGAGTATCCAGTGAGGCAATGCTGCAACAGTTTTTATCTGAGAACAGCGGTGGCGAAAGCTTCAGCATCTTCAGTCCACCACTTGGCCCCGGGGACAGAGAGTTACTGAATTCTCTCTACCTGCTTATGTGCCAGTTTAGATCAGTGCCATGGAAGAACCTCTTTAACCCCCCATTGCTGTGCTGCTGTCTGTGACGTATGACCTCAGTCCTCTGTAACTAAGGCGTAATCAGGAGTCCTGACACACTGCAGTGCGTGAGGGAATATGATGCCTCTCAGACTAGAAATTCACAGGGTCTAGACGTTTGCACAAGCCTGTGGAGAATTTGTCCACATCATTTAAACTGGACTTATTGCATATTAACGCAAGCATAAATGTTTAGCAGAAGATTGGGCATTTATCACAGATCAGAAATGGAGAAGTGTTTCTTTTTTTTCCCCTTTTTTCTGTCACAAACCCCCCTTTCTGGCTGTGACCTTTGAGGTGTCTGTTATTGCAGAATGTACTTCCATTGCAGATGAGGCTGATATGACAGTTCACTTCTGCTTCACCTCAGACCCTTTCCACTGGCCTCATTTAGTCATTTTCGCCCTCTGAAACGCTTCATGCAAAACGCTGTAGTTGTGTGTGCTGCAGTAGTGCCTATATTAAGCCGTCTCGGGCCCCTCGCTCCCTAAAATAGACATGATTTTTATCTGTCGCTGCGCTGGCAGTTTCGGGTTGAACCTCAGCCATCTAAAAAAGGTGATGTTGTTTCAGCTGAGGTGCTCCGGCTCTCTGACTTCCTCTTTTCCTGGATGTTGGTTTTTATGTTCTCACTCCTGCCCGTGCTTAGATAATGCGGGGGAATGACCTGGCTGCGGCCTCTCTGAGAGAGGCAGGCAGGTGAGAGAGACCCGGGGGCAGAGCACAGCCGCTGAGGAATAGAAGTGTGAGATTGTGAAGGGTTTGCTAATTTAATCTGAACTGCAGATACTGCAGAATACGTTCATGGGCCCTTTTTTTAACCTGATGTTAAAAGTGTCGCGCGTAAACACAGATTCACACATCAAGTGCGAACAAATGATTGATTCTTGTAAAATGTAATTTGGCGCTTACATTTCAGTGCACAGCTACAAGAGGAAGGCTTCCTTGTAACATGGATGAAACGTTATGAAACGGCCAGTAGAAGCAGGTCTGTGTTTCTGTAGTTTCCCCAGATTCCTTGTTCATTCACTATGTGCACCTCCTCTGTGAATATTCACTCACTTTAATGTCTGCAGTCTGCGTAACTGCCACAGGTGTGTGTGTGTGTGTGTGTGTGTGTGTGTGTGTGTGTGTGTGTGTGAGTGTGTGTGTGTGTGTGTGAGTGTGTGTGTGTGTGTGTGTGTGTGTGTGAGTGTGTGTGTGTGTGTGTGTGTGTGAGTGTGTGTGTGTGTGTGTGTGTGTGTGTGTGTGTGTGTGTCCTGGTCCAATCCCCAGTTCTGTTCTGTCTAGACTACTGCAGCTCCCTCCTCCTTCATGTGTAATGATGTATGTGGCTTACTTCAGTGTGTGTGCGTTGCAGTTGGAGTGATGCAGTGCCTCTGTCGTGTATACTGTGTTGCAGTTGGAGTGATGCAGTCCCTCTGTCGTGTATACTGTGTTGCAGTTGGAGTGATGCAGTGCCTCTGTCGTGTATACCGTGTTGCAGTTGGAGTGATGCAGTCCCTCTGTCGTGTATACTGTGTTGCAGTTGGAGTGATGCAGTGCCTCTGTCGTGTATACCGTGTTGCAGTTGGAGTGATGCAGTGCCTCTGTCGTGTATGCCGTGTTGCAGTTGGAGTGATGCAGTGCCTCTGTCGTGTATACTGTGTTGCATTTGGAGTGATGCAGTGCCTCTGTCGTGTATACTGTGTTGCATTTGGAGTGATGCAGTGCCTCTGTCGTGTATACTGTGTTGCAGTTGGAGTGATGCAGTGCCTCTGTCGTGTATACCGTGTTGCAGTTGGAGTGATGCAGTGCCTCTGTCGTGTATACCGTGTTGCAGTTGGAGTGATGCAGTGCCTCTGTCGTGTATGCCGTGTTGCAGTTGGAGTGATGCAGTGCCTCTGTCGTGTATACTGTGTTGCAGTTGGAGTGATGCAGTGCCTCTGTCGTGTATACTGTGTTGCAGTTGGAGTGATGCAGTGCCTCTGTCGTGTATACTGTGTTGCAGTTGGCACTTCTGACCTCTGCACTGTTGCTCATTCGTATGGGGTTATCGGTGTGCTGTCCGTGCCGCTGTGTTAGATGCACTTTTTGAGCGGCTCTGGATAATGACAACAGAAACAGAGCAGATAAACCTTTGCAGAAAGACTGATTTAAGATCCACTGAACTCCCGCAACACTTTAAACTTTCTATTTAATGCAAATAAATATAGAGCGTTTTGCATACAACAAAAAAAAATGCAATAGTAAATATAACACTTTGTCCACACTGGGACAGCAGATGGAGAGATCTGCAAAAAATCATCTTCTTAAAGATAACTTGGGGGCTAGAGAGACTTTAAAGGGGTCTGGATAGATATATATGGATAATTTTCAAAAGAAACATCTTCTGCCAACAAAGGAAGGAAATGATGATTCTTTGGAGTGGTTTTAAAATGACCACCACTGTTGAAACCCTTCCAGCAAACCACAACATTTTTTACCACAGGAATCACCAAAATATTTAGTCATATTTTTGTGAGCATAAGAGCCCGCGAAATGTAGACGCAGCACTCAAAGACAACAGTGACAGTTTTAACAAAGCCGTGTGGTGAAACACACGCATCACGTTTAGGTACTTCTGAGCAAAAGTGAAAAGTGAAAATGTTTCCCTGCCTGAACACTGCAGTAGCTGAAGTCGGTACATGACACTGATAAGCTTTATAACCCGGAAGACGCTCAAATGGACGAGCTCCAGCCAGCTTCCGTTAGCACGTTCACGGCTCAAAGGGCACCAGAGAAAATGTCAGCTCAAAAACACTTCTGCCTCGAGGCCGAAGCTTCTTTTTCACTGTGTCTGAGAGCCATTTAAATCCATTTCACCTCATCCCTCTCGGGAACCAGATACTTCACTGCGTCATTAACATGCCAATGTGCTATAATGTTAAACCAATGGGCTGATAAAACCACCTAGCAAGACAGTGCCGTACAGTGCAACGTTTACACTGCAGAAACACACTCGTCTCTGTCTCTGTCTCTGTCGCTCTCTGTCTCTGTCTTTGTCTCTGTCTCTCTCTCTGTCTCTGCCTGTGTCTCTGTTTCTCTCTCTGTCTCTGTCTCTGTTTCTCTCTCTGCCTCTGTCTCTGTTTCTCTCTCTGTCTGTGTCTCTGTCTGTGTCTCTGTTTATCTCTCTGTCTGTGTCTCTGCCTGTGTCTCTGTTTCTCTCTCTGTCTGTGTCTCTGTCTCTGTTTCTCTCTCTGTCTGTGTCTGTGTCTCTGTCTCTGTTTCTCTCTCTGTCTGTGCCTGTGTCTCTGTTTCTCTGTCTGTGTCTCTGTCTCTGTCTCTCTTTCTGTCTCTGTCTGTGTCTCTGTTTCTGTCTCTCTTTCTCTCTCTGTCTGTGTCTCTGTCTCTCTTTCTGTCTCTGTCTGTGTCTCTGTTTCTGTCTCTTTCTCTCTCTGTCTCTGTCTCTGTTTCTCTCTCTGTCTCTGTTTCTCTCTCTGTCTCTCTCTCTCTGTCTCTGTTTCTCTCTCTGTCTCTGTCTCTGTTTCTCTCTCTGTTTCTCTCTCTGTTTCTCTCTCTGTCTGTGTCTCTGTCTTTGTCTCTGTTTCTCTCTCTGTCTGTGCCTCTGTCCCGCCCAGCTCTTTAAGCTCAGCACTGGCCTATCCCGCAGGCCCACATTCAGCCCCTGTTTGTCCGTTACTGTGACTGATAATGAAACGCAAGTGTTAACTCTTTTTCAGCTATTTTGGTTATCCCTACAGTCTAAGAAATTTTTATTTGACTGCAGGCTGCAGTCTGCAGGGAGCGCCGGCGTCCTGTTGTGGAGGGATCTGGGAGAGGGCAAAGTGCACACGTGCGTGTCTCTCAGTCCTCCTCAGACCTCTGCCCCAGTTCAGCGCTCTATGTGTGTGTGTGTGTGTGTTTCATGTAGAGGGCTGATGAATAGTGAAACTACCCTGCGAGCTGTATTTTGTTTTGAGGTTTGCATTTTTTAATGCAGTCTCAGCACCCTGTGTCATGAGGAAGACTTCCTCTGTGTTTACCACCCCCACATTGCTTAATGAGTAAACCAGACAGCATATTTACTGCTGTGGCTTTGGATGAAATTTGGTTTGAACTAGGGTGTTAAATGAGGCAGCAGCTGTGGGTGGGGGGAAGTGGGGCAGTCAGGTTTTTACAGTGTCTGGCTCTGAGGCTTCCCAGACCCTGTGCAGTTCTCTGCGTCTCCAGTTAACACCTATTGTGGAAGATGGCGGAGTAGTTTTACTAACATCAAGGAGAAACACTGGTGCTTTGTGTTGAACTGTGATGCTGGGCTGAAGTCGGTGTCCTATGAGCCTAGTGTTAAGGCAGACATAGGCAAGGCAGTGAGGCCACTGAGCTTGTGGCTGATTTGCTGATACCCCAGTGCCAGGACCTGAGCACCAGACAGGTGCTTCCTTTTAAACCCACCATGACGGCACCTGAAAATCAGACGGGTGAGAGACTCAGCAGGCACCTGGGGAGAGGCTTTAAAGTTCTCTGTTGAGAAAGCGATGAAAGGCCGCACTGAGCCCGCTGTGAGGGAGGGCCTGTATGTAACAGTGCGTAATCGTGGTCCCTGGCTCATGCGCTCAGCAGGGGCAGTGCTGTATGGGTGACTGTGGGAAGTACAGGGGTCGGCGTACGAGGGTGACGGGAGGTTCTGCCCCTCTCTCACGGCGCGGCGAACGGCTCGTCCTCGCCCTCGGAGCAGAGAGATGGGGCGCATGAGCGGTGCATGGTCAGCGGTGGGCGGGACGCTCTCGCGGGGGGGGGCGGATGTGAGGGGGGCCACCGTCGCCCTTGCCCTGCCCTGGGGCTGCCGGTCCTGCCGGGGCTGCCGGGGCTGTGAGCGGAGAGAGAGAGGGTCTGACTGCAGGCCAGGGAGGGGCAGAGAGCAGACTCTAACACCCAGCCCCGTCGGCCCCTCCCCTGCTCTAATACCCAGCCCCATCGGTCAGCGCTCAGCCCACCAGCAGCCCGTTACAGCCCCACGGCTGATGGGCGGAGCCCCGGTGACACACACCGTCAGGGCTGCGGGTGGACTGGTGGTGAAACGGTAGAATTTCAGTGAGTACCAGGATCGCCACACCGTTCAGACAGACAGGCCCTGCATCTGTAGGTGGCTGCAGGTAGACGGGTTTAACCCCGAGCACCCTCCCCTGTGCCGTGTGCAAACTTAGTTTCAGTATTGCTCCTTGGTCACGGGTCACGCTTCCCTTTTCACCCGCTGTGCACACGTACCTCTCTCTCACAGCTGGTCCCCCCCCCCTCTCTCTCACTCTGACCATCGCTGTGTGCTCTCACCAATCACACTCTCAGCCAGGGTTCGGCTAACAGCCTCATCATTTTATTCTCTACACCTGTGGTTGGATTTGGCTGTCGCCACTGATGGGTAGTGCTATTGCGCAGGCAGTACAGCAGCAGACTCCTGAGATGTGAGGCTCTATGGTCTACAGCGCAGAGCGCTTACATCCGCAAGACATGAGGTTCGTTTTTGCTCAGCAACGCCAGTAAAATGAGAGGCGAGGCCAGAGACATTTAGCAGCAAACACAGTTTGCTGATAGGTGATGATGGTTATCTGCTGACAAAGGTGTGCCACTGTTCTGGGCAGCATGATGTTGGGCTGGATCCAAGATGTTCCGGTTCTGGTCCCTGATCCAACTCAGCACTGAGCTGTAAGCAATGCGGGATTTAGCAACATTAGTGCAGATTTCGAGGATTTCGAGTCTACCTAGAGTGCCTCTCTCGCTACTCAAACAGCCCCGTGGGCTTCTTAACACGCTGCTGCTAAACTGAACACCTGGAGACGAACATCTGCAGACAGTCGCAGCTCAGCGGATCGCAGCACGCCGATGCAAATAAAGGATGGAAGGATGAATGAGCGGAGTTTCAGAAGCCTCCGCTGAGACTGAGCGTTGAGCGCGAAGACCGCCTTCCACCAGGAGGAGGCCGCTTTCACTCTGGCCTTTTTTGGCCCCGCTTTAGCGGAGAGGCCGCTTTCACTCTGGCCTTTTTTGGCCCCGCTTTAGCAGAGAGGCCGCTTTCACTCTGGCCTTTTTTGGCCCTGCTTTAGCAGATACAGTGCACTGCCGGACGACCCTGTGAAACCGCACTGTTAATTGTGACGTGAGATCCGGAGCAAGATAGCAGAGGGTCAAAAACTGCCGGTAGTATGAACAGTGCCATCTAGTGGCCAAGATAAAGAAGCTCATGCTGAGTAAGACAGGTTTTCATCGTTTGTTTTTGGCCTGCCTTGTCAGTACAGCACAGCGTCTGTACAGTGTCCCATGGTGAAGGTGAGTGAAACATGTGAGGACCAGGTAATTTTACAGAGGTATTATATAGTGTACTTTACCTAAGCAGTTACACTCTACACTTTGACACTGAAATGTGCACGTTTTTATTGTAAAACAACAGCAATGGAAATCTGCCGCCGGCGTGCCTTGACCTGCATTGCTCCAGTGAGCATGCAGCTGTGCAAATGAACCGTGTGCGAGGTGATTAATGTCAGCTACGCTGCTACGCGATGGGTGCACCCCCGACTGACCTGTCTCTGCGCGAGGCCCTCTGCTGGCCGCTGCGGTCTGCAGGCGTAGGGGCCGCGTGTGGGGAGAGCCCTCAGGTGCCGGTACAGGTTGCTCCTCAGAAACAGGGGGTTGAACACAGGGTCCTCCTCCAGCCGTGCGAGGGAGCCCTGGGCAACAGCGCAGCACAGTCAGACCCGGCGAAGACACG